>NC_135818.1:24560798-24860798 GCF_964213995.1 Mustelus asterias
ATATCAGTGAGCCAGGCACAGGCATTCAACAGCTTGCATTGCATTCAGCTCAATCAGACCAGTCTGGTTACCATTCCCACTCAGTCTTTTGTGAGGGAAAACTTTGATAATTATCAGCTTTCCCCATGTACCCTGGGGAAGGGAAGGTGGGGAGGAATAAGGGAGGGTGAAGCCATGATGCAAATGAAACAACTTGGGCAGTCTTTCTGTTCTCGACTCTTTGTTTAAAGAATTCACTCTCCCACACTACTCCCTCATCAGGTGGTCCACAGAAGAACGGATACCCAAAGGTACCCAATAAAGGCACGTAACCAAAAGTTGAGGACTTGAATGGGATCCTAGCCTCTGACGATCATGATGACAGCTTATGAAAGAAACATCTAGCCTCAAAAAAATCAACCAGAACAACACACAGAAGCAGGGCTGTGTCTTCAGGCTTCCGACATCCCCCGAGAGATCAAAGTCAGGCGAGGGTGTGCCTTCCCTGGACAGAACCCTACAGTTCTGCAGCAAGGCCCAGGAATGTGCATGGTGCTCATTGGCACAAATGGGCTTTTGAATTTGTTGAGCACTCAACAAGACGGTAAAATAACTTGTTCTTCATCTCTCTGAAAAACAATGTGACCGATTCAAGCTCTACAACATTGGGACAGCCGCAGCCCTTCCTTCATTCCACTGTGCGAACACTTAGATCACAGCAAAATAAATACTGTTGGAATGTTACTGTGACACTGAACTTCAATAAGAATCACCACAACTAGGTAGATTCAACAGCAAAAGCTAATTATAAATACTGCAGTACGGCAGCTGATGTTACAAATACTGTGACTCTGTTCGAGATGTCTGTTCATATAGAAGGGCAGGGAGGACATTTTCCAATCACATCACATGGCAACATTGAAGTTTTTATAATGTCTGGGGTTCCCTTGCTGCCTGTACTCAATACTAAAAGTGGAATTACCAATGGCATCTCAGCAGCACCAGAAATGTGTTGTCACATTTAGGAACTGATATCATCAGAACAGAGGCACTGTCAAGTTTAGTTTCCGCTGGTACAGCAGCCAATTAACTAAGAGAGAGAGGGGGCGGCACACAGAATCCTCTCTTCATAGGCAGCAAAAGTAAAAATACCATTACTATAAAGGCTTCCCCACCAGGGGTGAAAGCTAGGAAGCAAAGGCACAGAAATTCACCAGCAACTGATGGTTTAACACCGCAGTTCTCCTCGCCACACCACCCCTAAGAGAGGCCTGCAGATACGAGCTCTCCCCCTCCCCCACATCACCACCACCACCAAGGGACCTGCAGGCATTAAGACCTATACAACTGTCGTCATCATTGCCAAGTAAAATCTGGTGAAATCTTGTGTTGGCATACACATTTAAATAAGTCACAAACAGCGTACAAGAAAGCCTGAACCCATGCAGAAACCATGGGGAAAGTAGTGTTTTTTCCTAAAACAAAATGGCAACCGTTGTTCTCCTTATAGGGGTTTGAAGAGATTGGGCCTAAAACATAACAAGCAGAACAGACAAGGTAAAATAACTGGCTGGCATTAAGGATCTGTAATAGCAAATATCATGAAAACCACAACATTGGATCAATAAATACCCCATAATCAATAACCCCAATCAGAAAAACCTACAAATTCAATTTAAAAAGCACCTGATTGTCATCCTCTCAGTTTTGCACAGTTTGATGGGGAAGCAGTCCATTACAAGAACAGTGCAATCCATGGCAATCATGGACCCCTCAGGTAGGACTAGTTTCCTCTATTAACCACCTCCTGAATAGCAGCACTGGTCCACCAGCAAGGCCGATTAGTCTGTTCAGTCCAATGGGCTGCTGGTCAATGGTACCTAGGATAATCAGGTGAAACGTACAACACTTCTTACTGGTGGGACTCAGAACTAACCATACAGACTAATGACTTCCACGGCTGCTGAGGAATGGGGAACCTATGGAATGACCGACACTCTCCTGTGCAACTGATAAAAGTTTTCTACGTAGTTAGCTAATATGTTGATGTAGTCAGAGGCAGACATTGTGCGGAGATCCCGTCTGCTCATTCACTTTACAGTGTGGATTTCAGTGGAGGAAACGGATGCTCATCTTCTGCTCAACATCAACCTTCTCCAACACCTGATGGGGGGTGAAGAGAGAAAAGGTGGTAAATTGAGCAAGTAGGAACACAAAAAGAGAAAAAACAAACTCAACAGATAATGAGCAAAGAGAATCACACTGGGCAGGTAGAGAGCAGAGAGAGAGAAATAAACAAACCACAGGTGGTCAGGTAGAGAGCACAGAGTAAGAACCAAACTCAGCAATGAGATAGAGTGAACAGAGAGAAAAATAAATTGATCAGCCAGAGAGCGCAGAAAGAGGCAAACAAACAGGAGAGTAAGCAGTAATACGTCAAGCAGAACAACACAAGTTGGGATTGATGAGTACAGGCTGGTCACTAATACTGGCTACAGGTCAGTTACAATTACAAGGGAGCACAAATTCAAGGTAAGCAGTGGGGGCGGCGAGAAGTTCAGTAGAGATGTGCGGGAAAGATTTTTTTTTTACGGAGGGTGGTGGGGGCCTGGAATGCACTGCCAAGTGAGGTGGTTGAGGCAGACACTTTAGCGACATTTAACACTAATCTGGATAGATACATGAACAGCCAGGGGATAGAGGGATACAGGCAGTTGGTCTAGATAGGGTAACATGATCGACGCAGGCTTGGTGGGCCGAAGGGCCTGTTCCTGTGCTGTACTGTTCTTGAAATACTGTGGTACAGATACTAGCAGGTACAGGGCTGTCACTGTACACGATTCGGATACAGTATTGGTGGGTAAAGTCAGTCATTGTATAACAAACAGGTAGAGTATTGATGGGTTACATGTCTGTCACTGTACAATTCTGGGGTGTAGTACTGGGATCTATGAATTGTGAATGAACGAGTTCATCATTTTGAAACCAATGCATACAAGCGTGAATTGGGGAGAGGAAGTATTTGGAATAATGCATGGTTTGAAATATCCATTGACTGCACAAGAACATTTGTATTATTTGGAGATCTGGGTGAGGAATCCAGAACTATTCACTCCCTACAAATGCCCTTGTGTTTTTAATATGTTTGAATCTCTTTGGTATCAATTGTCCTTTAATAATCCGACATAACCAGCTGCAGCAGAATGGCTAGATCAGTGGTTTTGAAACTGGCCCAAAAATCCTAATAACTTAACAACTCTGATTGGATAGGCTGGAGTTGTTTTCCATGGAACAGGAGGCTGAGAGGTTATTTGATTGTGGTGCACAAGGTTGTGAGGGGCCTGGACAGAGTGGATGGGAAGGGCCTATTTCCCTTAGAGGTCAGTGTCTAGTAGGCATGAGATTTAGAATGATTGGTAGAAAGATAAGTGGGGAGGTGAGGAAAATACTTTTCACCCACAGGGTGGTAAGGGTTTGGAGTTCACTGCCTGAAAGGGTATTAGAGGCAAAACTCCTCAATTCATTTAAAGGTGCTCGGGTCGCCTGCTAAAAAATTGGATTAGGCTGCGATTTTTGGCTAGCACAGACACGACCAGCAGAGTGGCCTCCTTCTGTGCCACAATCTTTCCACATTTTCTAAAGAAGAATGTGCAGGAATATGGGGAGAAGGTGGGGAAGTGGGAGTACTTGAAGTGCTCCTCGCTGTGAGCAATGGAGTGAAAGGGGCTGGGAACAGGATGGTCAGGGAGGGAAGCAGCGAGTGTAAGGGCCAGTGAACTGGTCGCAGAAAAGACAACAGTTCACATAGCTTTGGGCTCTAGGAATTGATGAGCAAGCTGTAACACTGGATTAGAATACTGTCACTGTATAACACTGGGGTACAATGCTGATCAATACAGGTCTGTCACTGTATAACATTGGGATACAGTACTGGTGAATTCAGGTGTGTCACTGCATAACACTGGGGTACAACACTGGCTGGTACAGATCTGTCACTGTACAATACTGGGGCACAGCACTGGCTGGTACAGGTCTGTCACTGTATCACATTGGGGAAGTGTACTGGTGTGTTTCTCAACTGCTCCATACCCTAGACCAGTGGTTCCCAAAGGGTGCGGCGCGCCACACTGGTGCGGCGAGAGAGGATGGCAAGTGTGGCGGGAAGATTCAAGGACAAAGAAACATTTAAACATGGTTTAAACAAGCATTGTTTTATACTTTATAATATGATCATGGGACATCCAGAAAGTAGTTGTGTTCTATGTTATGAATCAAGCACTGCTAGGAGTTGTTTTTTTTTGTTTTTGAATGGATTTCTTATCAATAAAAAATTCAGTGTGGCGTGAGCAAATTTTTATTCTGAAAGTGCGGCCCAGTGAAAAAAGTTTGGGAACCACTGCCCTAGACAGAGCAGACAATATACCAGTTTCGACTGAAAGCAGCAGCGCAACCTGCTCTCATACCTTCTGGAACTCTGTGAAAGAGATAGAAAGGTCACCATCCTGGTCTGCCTCTTGAATGGTCCGGTCTGCTATGCTTCCCAACTGTTCTTCAGAAATGTTGACCCCCACCATCATGCGAAGAACCTGTGTTGACAAAAGGGAATAAACTACTGTATTGAACTGATCTGTCTCACTGCCTGCACTGAACTGAGTCTTCCCTTAAAATGTCAGCACCATCACATATCAGAACCAATCTAAGTGCTCCCATGCCCCTCCTTCCTACTGTTTTTCTTGGGATCGCTGACAAGGCCAGCATTTATTATTCATCCCTAATTGCTCTTAAGGTGAGCCATGATGTGGAGATGCCGGCATTGGACTGGGGGTGGGCACAGTAAGAAGTCTGACCACACCAGGTTGAAGTCCAACAGGTTTATTTGGTATCATGAGCTTTTGGGGTGACTCAGCTGATGAAGGAGCAGTGCTCTGAAAGCTCATGATACCAAATAAACCTGTTGGACTTTAACCTAGTGTTGTGAGACTTCTTACCTTGAGAAGGTGGTGGTGAGTCGCTTTCTTGAAGTGCCGCAGGACATCCACAATGAAGTTTTTCAGGATTTTGACACATTAATGGTAAAACAGCAGTAATATAAATCCTAGTCAGAATGGTGTGAGACTTGGAAGAGACAACAACAATGGAGAGGATCACACCCCCCATCCCGGGAGGCTCTGGAGGCTAAGTATTTCCTTTCAACAAGTCTTTATTTTACAAAAATGCCTTCTCAGACTTCCAAAAATAAAGCTTGTTGGGGAATAGGTGAATCCATGCTAATATAACAGGATTGCTCATTGCTGTGAGAATGTACAATAATCCTTCGCATGTGGATTAATGTCAGTCATGGCTCAGTGTGTATCTCTCACTTTTGAGTCTCAAGTAGTGGATTGAGCTCTACTCCAGCCACATGAGCACACTATTCAGACTTCTGCTCTAGTGAGGGAATGCTACACTGCAACAGATGCGTTATTTCAGATGAGACTTAAACTGAGGTCCATTTGCCATCTCAGATGGATGGGAAAGAACCCACAACATTATTCAAAGGGGAGGACAGTTTTCTCTGTATCCTGCTGAATATTTACCCCCAATCAAAATCACTAAAACTCTGATCACCGCCACATTACTGTTTGTGGGAAGCTGCTGCCTTCCTCCATTACTAAAGTGATGATACTTCTGTTATATACTTAAATAGTTGCAGGATTGCTTTAAGAGCCAGTCATTTGATGGTGATACCATTATGGTGCTGCATAGGCTGCTGTTTTAGTTACAGGCAAGAGCGTCTAGAATAAACCTGTTGTGTGTTACTTTGAATCTACATGTGCAAACCACATCTTTTCTTTGTTTAAAATGCACAACCCCTAACATAGTTAGGACACGACAACTTCATTGGCTATAAATTGCATTGGGACATACTGAGGTTGAGAGACGTACAGTGGCTTGTGGTCATTGAGCCTGGGATCTTGGCAGCACATGCAAACCCTGTCAAATAGTGTCCATACCACAAATTCATAAAAACATTCCAATGGAAAGTTGCTGTGAATCTATGTTGGAGAAAATCTGATCAGTAAATGTTACATTAAGATCTATAGTGGATGGATCTATCACTTTTCTGCCACCCACTCTTGGTTAGTGCAGTTTAACACAGCACAGGAGAAGGCACTCGTTACCTGCAGGAGCTCTTCTCGCGAAATCTTGTCATCCTTGTCAAGATCATATAGCCTGAATGCAACTGAAATGGAAGAGAATGGATCACGCTATCTCAATGTTTGAGCCAAGTAAAAACCAGTAATTAAGACTACCAAAGAAAATAACGCAACAAGGAGAGTTGTGTGTGGCACTGAACTCATCTGGTGAGAAATAATCATCTCTATTCAGTCTTATTTCTCTCCTCTTTTTCCATTGTCCCCCCATTTCTCCTCTTCTATCTATCCAATCTCACTCCTATCTTTGTTTTGCTGCTTCTCTTCTGTCCTTTAACATCACTTTCATTTCTCTTTACTCTATCTCACCACCCTCACATCATGTAAACGTTATTATCTCAGTCCCCTTAGACAAATCTTGCCCCCCCCCCCCCCCCCCCCAGATCAGCAGACCAGACATAACAATAGCACTCTGTTGGGGGTGGAAAGCAAGCATTATAGAGAAGACACATTCACTGCCTCATCTATTGAGGATGTGGAGATGCCGGCGTTGGACTGGGGTAAACACAGTAAGAAGTCTATTGAGAAAATGTCTTACAAAAATGCAGTCATGTGAGATTCCAGGTTCATCCTGGACTAACCCCATACACACCACCTCTACCAATACACAAAATGGGGTATAATGCTTTCAGGGAGTGGTACAGAAGGGAGACAATGCTGTAAGCGCAATGCTGTCAGTGAGCGGTATGAAAGGGGGGTAATACTATAAACATAGGTATGAAAAGAGGGCAACGCTGTCAGTGAGCAGTGCAGAAGGGGGGGACAACGCTGTCAGCGAGGGGTATGGAAGGGGGTAACAATATCAGCAAGGGGTATGGAAGGGGGTAACACTATCAGTGAGGGGTATGGAAGGGGGTAACACTATCAGCGAGGGGTATGGAAAGAGGGCAATGCTGTCAGTGAATGGTAAAGAAATGGAGTAATACGGTCAGTGAAGGGTGCGGAATGGTGGGTTAATGCTGGCAGTGAGTGGTCTGAAGCAGGGAGATGTTGTCAGTGATGGGTATAGAGGTAATGCTGTCAGTAAGGGGTGCAAATGGGGGTACAAATCCAGTCAATGGGGGGGTGCAAATGGGAATGTACTACTGTCAGCCTGTTTCAAAGTTTATAATTCTGAGTAGCAGCTAAGAGAGTAACTGGTTGATCAGTGATTTGCTGCATTGGGAAGTACTCCAGTATTTTGTTTTGTGCCAGAAAGAGGGATAACTAAAGTTTCACTGCTGAGGTAAAGTGTTGGTCACTATTGACTACACCAGTCTGAATCCTGTGGTTATCTTGAACCCATGCCAAAATGGTATTCACCTGCTGCTACACACCAGTAGCTGCATCAGCTCCCACTGATAGTAGGTACCCTTGCAGATTTATCTCATCTAGAGGCAGAGACCAACTACCTGCTCCCTATCCCCAACCACCACTGCAACCATCATGCCTCAAATTTGCTCAGTAGAAGAGCCTGAGGTTGAACCCTTGCTTTGGACAGTTCAGAGTCACACTGGACAATGCACTTAAAGACAGAATAATCTAAGAGCTCAGTATTCCTTGCTTAACCTGCAGATGCAGTAACCACCTCCTCCCTTTCCCCCATAATGAAAAGCAGATAGACAAGTTTGGATTACTTACAGAGCAGTTTGTTGTTCCTGCTATTGAGGGGCTCAGGAACACGAGGGTCTTTGTTTTTATCACTCTCCTCAATGGGTCGGAAATGAGCAAGAGTCCGCATAAAACCTCGGAAGTTGACCTGGTCTTCACTGAGCACATTTAGAAAGAAAAATCTGAGGTTCAGTGGCAGGAAGCCCAGCTCAGCAGCAGTAATTGTACAGAATGATCATACAGCTTTCAGAGCTCAGTGCAGGGTCAGCGCTATCCAGCCTCATCAATAACAGAGAGACAAGACAGCAACAGGACCAGGCAAGAATTGAATTGCACGAAATAGAGCAGAGTTCATCACATATATGTGAGTAGTTTGCAAATACCTCACATGGTTTCCGAATGAATCCCACATGGATACACACGCACTCCTCTCCTGGGTGTGCTCAGACCTTTTGCAGTGGTGTCAAATCTATGCTTGCTTGGGAAGGAGTTGGGCAAATAAAAGAGGGTGCTGGGAGTGCGATGGAGGGAAGAGTCTCTTTGGAAAGCAGAGATGGGGATGTGGGGTTAGCAGTGGCCAGGGAAGATGATATGTTTGGTATAGGGACAAGATTGGAGATGGATGGCAGATGATCTGTCGAATATAGAAGGTGGTGGGATGAAAGGCGAGGACAAAGGTGACCCCACTACATGTCAGGCCACAAATTCACCTACTCAAATAGCAGATCCTTCTATTCCTTTTTCCTTCATGTACTGAGCTTTGCCTTAAACGCACCTACACAGATCACCTCAACTTTTTATTTTGGTAGCCAGTATCATATCCTAACATTTTGAATAAAGATGTTTCTCCTGAATTCAGTGGAAACCTCGTCTCTATGTTTACTGTATCAAACCCTCTCATCATCTGATCGCAAAACTTTAAATAAGGGGCCACCTGTTTGCCCAGCTTATCTGTCTTAATAGCTCATATGTTTTCAATCCAAATGGAAAGAAAAATGTTTTGATATCCATAGGGAAGATAAAAATCATACAAGGAGTAACTACAAATCAGTAAGCTTTCAGCAAACATTGTTAAAGTTTATGGAGATCACAGTGAATGAGAACTTGTTGATATATTTCAGACAGACAAGTCTGTTTGTTCAATAGCATGCTTATTGTACTGGTGGCACGTTATTTGTTTGTTGGGTGGGTTAAAAAGAACGTGACAATACTGTACCTTTAAGAAATGTGTTTTAATCATGTTTCTCTGCAGTTTCTTTTTTAAGCAGGCCTGGCATATTTGTTTTGATGCCTGTGTTACCTGTACTGGTATATTTTATGGTTGCTGAAGCAGAATAATTGAAGCAATGTTTATTTTTAATCTGGGCTTAATGCAGTGTCCTGAAGTTTTATGACCCTTTTGGAATTGCTGCTTGGGGTTTGATTTGCACATGATTGACAGGTCAGGTACCTTTGGACAGTAAACCTCCCCCCCCCCCCACACAGGAGAAATCCAAAGGTTTTACTTTAATTTTGGCAGAAGCTGTTTGAAAAGCAGGGTTTTTTTTTATTTGTCTCTCTCTCTGATGTTGAAAATTCTGCTGTTGGTGGCTGGCTAGCTAGAAGCTGGAGTAAAGTAGTGTCGCTGTCTCTCTCTCTCTCGCTCTTGAGGTGTGCTAAAAGTTCCAGGGTTGGAAAGCCTCAGCGTTTCAATTCCACATTCAAAGGACCAATTCACAGCAGGTGTTGCAAAGCTGCAAAATCCAGCATCACATGAGCATACTTGCTTTCTATGCCACGTCTAGAACGTTTCTAGTAAACAGCCTCCACGTTTGTGGAGGTTGTTTACTGGGAACTGCATATTTAGCTGTTAAGATTTAAACCATCACGTTTGTTTTGTTTTTGTAATTGGTAAACGTTAATTTTATTATATGCTAACTGTGTTCTTAAATAAACTTTGTTAGAAAAAAGCTTCCTAGTGGGTCACTTGAATCATACCTAGAGTGAAACATCTCATGCTTACCCGTGCCAAATTCAAAGTGCAAAACCTATGGTCTGGGCTGACTTCATAAAACATTTTGGAGTTTCTGACCTGGATTATAACAAGAAAGTTTGACTTTTTTTGTGACTGGAATGTCCTTTCCAGTGGGGTTTCACAGTACTCAGTACTAGGACCCTTGCTGCTTGTGCTTTGCAACAATAATTTAGAGTTGCAGGTAGGGGATATGATTAAGACGTTTGCAGATGATATAAAAATTGGCTATGTGGTTGATCGTGAGGAAGAAAGCTGTGGATTGCAGGAAAATATCAATAGATGGGTCAGCTAGGCAGAATAGAGGAAAGTGGATTTTAATCTGGAGAAGTGGGAGTTAATGCATTTGGGGGACAGCAAACAAGGCAAGGGAACATATAATAAATGGTAACATTCGGAGGAAGACTCCTTTTACCCAGAGGGTGGTAAGAGTCTGGAATGCAACTGCCTGGGAGGATAGCAGAGGCGGGAAACCTCACAACCTTTAAAAAGTATGTGGATGGGAACTTGAAATTTCAAAACACTGACTCAAGTGCTACAAAGTGGGATTAGTGTAGATTTAGTGTATTTTGCCAGTGCAGACTCAATGGACCGAAGGGCCTCTTCTGTACTGTATGACTCAAGTCTGGAGGAATGGAGGGATCTTGGAGCGCATGTCTACTGGTAGCATGACACATATGTATGGTGATTAAAAAGCAAATGGGATGTGTTCCTTTATTGGTTGAGGCTTAGAGTACAACAGCAAGGTGGCTATGCTAGAACTGTGGTACTACATACAAAACACAGCTAGAATACTGCATACAATCAATGCATTACAGGGACAATGTGATAATACTAGAATCATAGAATCCTACAGTGCAGGAGGCCATTCGACCCATCGAGTCTCCACCAACCACAATTCCACCCAGGCCCTATCCCCACAACCCCATGCATTTACCCTAGTTAGTCCCCTGACACTAAGGGGCAATTTAGCATGGCCAATCCACCTAACCTACACATCTTTGAACTCTGGGTGGAAACCGGAGCACCCAGAGGAAACCCACGCAGACATGAAGAATGTGCAAACTCCACGCAGACAGTGACCCAAACCGGGAATCGTATCTGGGTCCCTGGCGCTGCGAGGTAGTGTTAACCACTGTACCACCTAGGGAGGGTACAGAAGAGATTTTACAGATGCTGCCAGGATTTTAGTCGAGAGGAAAAATTGGGTAGGTTTGGGCAGTTTTCTTTGGAAGAGGAGGCAGGGAGATTTAGTTGGAAGTGTATAAAATTCTGAGGGGCTTGGATAGTGGCTATGAAGGACCTATTATTTCAGCTAGCAGAGAGATCAATAATTGGGGCACAGATTTAAATTAATTGGTAAAAGAATTGAGGAGTAATTATTTTCACCCAGAGGGTGGTGGGGGTCTGAAACTCACTGCCTGAAAGTGTAGTAGAGACAGAAATCCTCATCAGATTTACAAAACAGTTGGACATGTACTCAATTTGGTGTAACCTACAGAGCCATGGACCAAGAGCTGGACGATGAGATTAGATTGGTTATGTTTCTCTCTACTGACACGAGCCCAAGGAGATGAATGGTCTCCTTCTCTCCTGTAAATTTGTATTCCATGCTAAAGTAGTACAACCCAATGCCATGAGGTAGTGGACTGGTTACAGATAAACTCTGCTGTTTCTCCACCCTGAGACACTTAAGGAAACACTCATTTGCAACAGATGATTCAGAGTTCAACTTGGACAAAAGAGAACATGGGGAAGACTGCCCAATGGACTACCACAGGGCTCAGTGCTGGCCTGTTCAACATACGTAAGCATGACCTGCCAACAATCATGCTCCACAAGTTCATCATTGCCGATGACATCTGTTGTGTCACCCAAGCTCAATTCTTCAGCACTCTGGGGCACACTCTTAACAAAGACATTATGAAGTTGATAAACTACTTAAGCCTCACACCAAATTGCTTCAAAACCATAACCAGTGTATTCTGCTTCCACCACGCCAGTGCCAAAAAAGAATTGCATATCTACAAGGATGGCTAGTCTAAAGCACGATCCCAACCCAACATACTTGGGAGTGACACTAGATATGACTCTGTCTTTCTGGGAACATCTGGAGAAAACACCAGCAAATGTGAAAACCAGAAACAATTAACCAAACATGCTGGATCTACGCATGATGCTGCTATCACAACACTCCGGAGCTCAGCACTTACCTCATCATGCTCCATAGCAGAGTCTTGTATACCTGTTTGGCAAAGATCATCTCACACACATCTTATTGACACTCAACTGGATGCAACAGTACACTTCAGAGCTGAAACTTTGTGCTCAACATCTTTCCACTGGCTACCTGCCCTTGCAAACATGATTCCACTGGCTGACAAAAACCCACAAGCTGCTTGACACAATCTGTGCTGCATCTCACTTACGACACCATGATGATCTGTTCAACCCACCTGCTGTCCACCTTCCATCTCAGCACCCCATATGACATAACCTTCCTGAGTAAGATCCATCTGTCCGATAAACAAATGAGAAACCTTATCTTTTGAATGGCAGTCTTTGAACAACCACAGCAGGTGAGTTACCAAAGTGTGCCACCTCTACTAAGTGGTGGATTAATCACCTTAAATTGAGCAGATGAAGAGGCTATCACTTACTTGGCTTTGGCGATTTGCATTTGCTAAATAAATAACCAAGTGTTTGGTCACTATCTTAATTCCTGGCTCAGTTTTCATTCCTTTACCTATTTTACAAATTCCGGCCTCCTATGTAAAGTGTCTTGGAATTGTTTCTGCATTAGAGATGGTACATAAAAACACTACATGGACGCTCAAGCATGCATTATGGAAAATATGTGACCTCCCAATTAGTCCACTGCTACAATGTGTGTCTTTCTGTCCTCTCAACAAGGCGGAATTAAAGCAATTATCTTGGTTCATTCTGTATGTTCAGAGAACAGGTCAGCACAGAAGGTCGCCAGTCCGTCCAGTGTGCGATGACTCAAAGAGCAGCCAGTTAGTCTCACTTTGCTGCTCTTCTTCAAAATCCCTGCAATTTTTAAAATTTCAATTCTCTTTTGAATGTTACCATCAAATCTGTATCATCAGCTGATCATCAGTGCACTCCAAATTCTGACATTGGAGCATAAATTTTTTTTCCCCCATATCAGCCCCGGTTCTTTTGTCAATCACCTTAAATCTGTGCTCTCTTCATCTATTTTTCAGCCGTCAGACAGCTTCCTTTATTTATTTTATCTAAACTCTTCATGATTGGAAACATCATCAAATCTCATCACCTTCCATGCTCGAAGGCAAACAACCCTAGTTTCTCCAATCTATCCATGTAACTGTAATCCCACATCCATGAAACTTTTCCAATAATTTATTTTCTGCTGTACACAATACTTCAGCTGTAGTGTTTTATATAGGTTCAGCATAACCTGACTTTTGTGTTCTATGCCTCTATTTATAAAGCCCAGGAAAACAGGTCTTATTAACTGCCTTGTTAACTCATCTGCCACCTTCAAAGATTTCAAAACCACAGAATTGTTACGGCACAGATCGAGGCCATTTGGCCCATCCTGTGCGCCAGCTTTTCTAATGAGCATCATGACTTAGTGCCATTCCCCTGCACATTGTGCACAAACACCCCAGGTTTTTTTCTTCTATTCACCCACTTTAAAACTGTAACATTGAGCATGCATTGTTTCCTTGGGGAACTTCACTGTGCCTCTCCTTTCAATCTGAAGAACAGCTAGCCATTCAAACTACTTTCTATCCATTAGCCAATGTTGTATCCATGCTGCTGCTGCCCTTTTCTCCCACTGGTTTCAGTTTTGTTAACAAGCTGAATATATTTTATCATGCATCTTTAGAAAATCCATACACACACCACTTGATCTATCCACCCACCCTCTATTACCTCAACAAAAGATGCAATCAAGTTAGTCAAACATGATTTGTCCTCTTCAGGTCCACACTGAGTCTGTAATTAGTCTATGCTCAGCCAAGTAGCTGTTAACATTTTCCTAAATTACTGTTTCTAAAAGTTTCCCTAGGTCATTAGACTGACCTGTCTATAATTGCCAGTTTATTCTTCTCCCCTTTTTTTTTTATAAAAGGAGTGTGCAACACAAACTCTCCAGCCATTTGGTACAATCCCTGTATCTAAGGAAGCTTATGGCCAGCACTTCCACAGTCTCAACCCTTACTTCCTTCAAAACAATAGTTTATATTTTACATAGCACCTTAAATAAAACATTCAGTGCTTCACAGGAACGTTACTGGACAAAATTAGACACCAAGCCACACAAGCAGATGGTCAAAAGCTTGGTCAGATAGATTTTAAGGCATGTCGTATATGAAAGCAAGATGGAGAGCCTTAGGGAAGGAATTCCAGAGCTTGGGCCGAGGTAGTTGAAGGCATAGTAGAGCAATGAAAATCAGGGATGCTGAAGAGTCTAGAATTAGATGAGCACAGATATCTTGAAGGGATGAGGGATGTGGATTACAGCAAGCAGCAAGGAGGGATAGAGGGATTTGTAAACAAGGATTAGAATTTTAAAATCAAGGCATTGCTTGCTTGGTAGCCAAACTAAGTCAATGAGCACAGGGGTGAATGGAACTTGACACAATTAAGGACGAGCATTACAGAGTTTTGGATGACCTCAAATTTGAGGAGGGTAGAATGTGGGAGACTAGCCAGGAGTGCAGTTTGGAGGCAATGAAGGCATGAATGAGGGTTTCAGTTGCTGACAAGCTGAGGCAGGGGCTAAGGTGGGTGACGTTACAAAGGTAGAAATAGGCAGTTTTGGTGATGTTGCAAACATGTGATTGGAAAGAAAATATGACACCAAGATTATGAACGGACTGGTCTAACCTCAAGCAGCTGTCAGGGAGGGATGGAGTCCTTAGCTAGGCAAGAAAGTTTGGAGCGGGGACCAAAATCAATGGGCCTCAGCCTTCCCAGTATTCAATTAGTGGAAATTTCTGCTCAGTTAAGCAGTCTGATATTTTACCAACAGCAGAGGAGTGAGAGAGGCAGTGGTGACGTGGCGTGCAAGGTCAAGTCTCACCACAGCAATTTATGAATTTGAGTTCAGTTTCAAAGACCGAGAAATAAAAAGCTGGTCTCAGTAATGGTGACCAATCAAGCTTCAGATTGTCCCAACTGGCTCACCAATAGTGTTTCGGGAAGAAAACTTGCCACCCTTATCTAGTCTGGCCTCCAGTTCTACACCAACGTGGGTCAACTCTTAACTGCCTCTGAAGTGGTCCAGTAAGCCATTCAGTTGTATCAAAAATCTATAATGTATTTCAGTTCAAGGCAGCAGCTCATAAACATCTGTTCAAGAGCAAAGATGAGCAACAGATGCTGGTCTGGCCAGCGATGCTCACATTTTTGAAAATTATAAAATGGGAAGACATTGGGAGAAACTGGTGAATGATAAATTCTGGATTGATGCTCAGTAGGAATTCTTTACAGAATATGAACAGGGACTAGGAAATGGAACTAGAAACTCTGGCTGATGGGGGTGGGAGTGTTTCTTCTCATAGCAATGTCCCAATCCTTCCAACCCACTGCTGGCCAGTTTCTCAACATCTCAAGATGCAATATATGAGCAGCAGCTCAAGATTAGAGGGACTGTCAGAACTAAAGCAAGACTTTGAAGATGAGTGTGGAGCAACATCATACGTGAAACAAACTCGAGGGTTAATTACAGAAAGCCACATTGCTTACCTTTCTGGGAAGAAAGCATTGATTATCCTGTCACCCAATGGGTTAATGGCCAGCTCTGGGATCCGTTGAAAATCTTCACGACTATGAAGACAGAAACACACAGAAGATTTAACTGTACAACAGAATGATTAGATAAGCTGGAGAGGGGTCTCTGAAATGATGGCCAACTGCCTAATTAAGGCAGACAAACTAGAACACAAAAAGAGTGTAAGAAAAGCCATCAGCCCTTCAATGCTCACCCTGCCCATTCCAATGTGCAGACTCATCCACCCCACTCCCCAACCACTAGAAATGTTATCATGGAGATAGAAGAAAAGATGACTTTTGGCCAACATCATGGATAACAGGAAAATACTTGAACTCTGCAAGGCAGTTACGAGGCTCTGGGGATCATGGCTACCCTTGACGCATACTTAACCAGTCCGATACATCCCATTATCCTAAGGTAGAACATTACAGTGATCATTTTCATCCTTCTGTTAGTCCAAAAGGCTGAAAATGTAAAACTGCACGTCATCTCAGAATCTGTTAGCCTTGCCTGTCAAAATGGACCATCACTCTGTTGAAACTAATATCATTTACTTTCGCCTGCAGTGAGTTATGTCACATATACAGCCCCATAATACAGTGGTTATAACCGAAACGTGTAGTCTCAATCTCTCAACTATGTCCTCAATTCTAGCTGTGTGGAGTTTTCTGACTTCAAACGAAATGGTTGCACAACTCTCAGGATAAGGAGGAGAAGAAACACCAACTTTGAGTCTAACATTGACGAACAGTGACCCCAAGCTCATGGGCTGAGACTGAGTTAGGAAAGGCGAGTTGGTATGAAAACTTCCACTTCTAGGTTAATGCCTTACAATAAATCAATTATTGTGTAACTGAAGCCATGAACAGAGAGCATTCTTTTCAAATATAACAGAAAATGCTGGAAAACCTCAGCAGGTCTGGCAGCAGAGACAGAATTAATGTTTCAAATCAATATGACTCTTCTACAGACCCTTCTTTGAATTGGGATATGGACTCGAAACATTAACTCGTTTCTTTATTCACTGACACTGCCAGACCTGCTCAGCATTTTCTGTTTTAATTTCAGATTTCCAACATCCACAGTGTTTTCCTTTTACTTGAGGGTAAACATTCTTTTTCAATGTCAAACACCCGAAGAAGCTGCAGGTTAAGCACTGAGTGAGGGCCTAGAGTAGACAGAGAGAATCCTGCTCCTTCCTCACACTAAATCCCAGTGACTGCCTCAAGATCTCACAGCCCTGGGTCACCAGCTCCCATTGGTCCTGGACAGTTAGGGACGTGCATGAGATTGGTGGCCTCAAGCAAGAATTATAACCAGATGCATCAGCATGCATCAGCAGAAAACACAACCCTTTTAATTTCACAAAGGTTATTTCCAGTGCTGTGAATCATCATTGTATCACATTTTATTAAATCACCTTAGAAACAAATATTATTTCTGTAAACTTCCTGAAAGGCATAAAACAACTTAAAGATCAACAGGCTCTTGATTTATTACCACATCCAAAATTGCTCTTACACACCCTGGTTACTGTAAGCTTCTTGTGAAATATCATCCTCAAGAAGTCATCTTTTGTTTGGGGCATCATTATCGCTCAGACAGAACAGTTAATGATAGATAGGAGAAATAAAGGGTTTGGACACACATGTTGAAGACTAAGCATTTGGCTTGAATTCCTAACATTAGAGTGAATTTTGCATACACAGAATGATGGTTTTTAGGGCCGGGGGAATGGGCGAGTAGGTGGCAAGAGAAGAGATATCAGCAATGAGCACTTCTAATTAACTTGAATAGCAAGATGCAGATTAAAGCTCTCAACAAGAAACATTTATTATATGCTCAGAAAGCAATGTGACTTCAGTCAGGGCTGCATTTGGAAAATAAGCTTATAAAGACAACTTCACAAGCGAATTAAACATACTGTGCTGACCAGGTACCCATAGGTCCTTTCAGCAATGCACCCTGTTGGTTTTCGAAGTGAAGGTACAGGCACTCTTTCTGAATGCTGTATGATTCTGTAGTAGTTTCTCCTGCTTACTGAAGGAAATTTGCTGAATGACTATCAACATAGCTAACGGTATTAGGGAACTGGTCTCTCAAAAAAGGAGTGTAATAATGGCCCCGCAGGCCACCAATTTAAACAAAAGATACTGCTCAAGACCGTGCAGGGTCTTTAGTGTAGAAAAATGTGCAAGGATCTTTTTAGAAGTATAATCAGAAAAATCAAGATAATGAAGAGTAAAGAGGAGCTCGGTCAAAATAGTATTTGAGGGCCTCAATAGAAGAACGATTTACACTCCACATGAACCTATCAATATATCCTTGTATTTCTTTCTCCCTCATGTGTTTATCTAGCTTCCCCTTGAGAAGAGGTAAAAGAAATTCCAGAGGTGTCAGCTGTGGTTAAGTTGGTAGCATTCCCGCCTCTGGAGTCAGACACTTGTGGTTCTACTTGAGACGATAAGGGAAAAATGTGGTAAGGATATGGCTAGAATGTATGTGAATGGCACAAGAGGCTAATGGAAGAAAGAATGACATCAAAAGTGGGATATTAGACCCAAAGTTTAGACAACTAATCGAAACCCGAGAGGGTATTTTGAAATAAAGTAAATCTTTATAGGACCAAAAGGCATGGTCCATAATCCAGCTAGTCATCCACGCCTGAAAAAGGTAGAAAGAACAAGACTTTGGAAAGGTTTGCTGCAGTAGGTGGTGGTCAAGGACTCTGAAGGAAGACTCCAGTCAAACATTTCTGAAGGGTTACAGAAGTCAAGACCAGAGCATTGAAGTGGAAGAAACAGCGAGGTGTTTGTACTCCTTACCCACCCTACCTGATCTGCAGCAATACTCTATACTTGTCAGGGTCACATTTTTGCTGTATAATTGGTTATGTTATATCGCATCTTAAACTCTTATTAACACTCATCATCTCACCACACTGGTTGCACTTAAATTCTGATTCATTCAATGGAAAAGGATAACTCTTAAGTAACTCCTCAGACTACATTACAAAGAGCATAATTCTAATAGCGTACATGATCCGGACTTGAAACTATATTGTCTTTCCTGTACCGTCACTGGATCAAAATCCTGGAACTCTCTCCCTAACAGCACTGTGGGTGTACACATTGACTAAGTGGCTCACCACACCCTCTTAAGGACAGTAAGGGATGGGTAATAAATAAATGCCGGCTGTGCCAGGGACTCATCCTATGAACAAATATTTTTAAAAAGCTAGTCAGAATCAAGATAGAGTGCGGAATCTTGCTGCTGTTTCTGATAACAATGATGATGCTTCCAAAAAAAAATTCAAAAGGCGAATGGGGACAACCCGAGGTTGTGAAAGCCATCGTATGTTTGCAAATTCTTTACTTTCCTTAGAAGGCTAGAAGTACAGCCATCAATGGAGGGTGGAGGGAAGGGACTGCAGAGAGTGAACTAACAAGGCTGGTACTGGTTTGTAACAGAATCTTGATGGGAGCATGAATTCTCAAACATGTCCCATTGCAAGCCAAGCAGGCTGCTTTCTCGTAATTTTGTAGAAAGTTGTCTGGCCTTGCCCTCCCCGTAGAGGTGACTTAACTGGAGCTAGTTCAAGCTGGGTGGAATCTGAAAATACAATAAGTGCTTTTAACTTGAAATCAGAGCTGCTGTCATACAGGAAGTAATCCAACTTTGAAAAACCATGCTCAGACAATGCCAAAGAGAAGCCATGTATCAACATGCTGTTTGATGTTATTTAGTTTGAGTCATCATTTTACAAATGGGTGAGCGATCACCTTCTTCCTTCCTACAGTTTTCACAAGAGAGCCATCATAGGGCATTAGTAAGTTATAGAAATGAAACTTCTCTGCCCCACGTCAACAAGACCTTCACAGGCTCCCCTTTGTTGAAAGAAGCTTGCACCAGGATGTAAAATAGATCGAAAATAGACAAGCAGCTTATGAGTGAAGACTCTGCTGCAAAGCTGTTCCAGCTACTGACTGCTCAAACAACACTTCCAGACTCAATCTCTTTAGTCAGCTGATTTTACTTCGGGGCGAGATTAAAAGTGCCTTAATTGGTTTCATTTATCAAAGCAAGGGCTGAAAAACATCTTGAGCTCACTGTCTGAGTGACCCTATTGCTCACATTAGGAATGGACTTTGTTGTGATACCTGTGGTTGAATAGCCCGCCACCAGAGTTGAGGCTCACACATGAAGGACTGTTTGTGTCCTATATCCATCACTGCCTTTGTTTGTGGAGCTGTGGCTCAGTATTGATCAGTACCTTCAGGGTGGGGGGGTAGACTATTTCTGAAATATGAGAGTTTCCCTGATACCAAGCATCAGGTGACAGCCATTCTATACCCACCATAAAACAGATGACTGACTGACAGAGGTACCTGCGGATGGATGCTACACAGAATAGCACAGCCCCACAGTACAATTAGAACAAGAATTTCATTGAACTAAATGACAGAGATGGGGAGAAGTATCAAGGCTCTCAGAATACTAAAGAGAAAACATTAAACTTTTACAAGGCAGTATAGTATTGTGCATAATTCTGTTTCTTCAACTACAAAGGTATAAAAACAGAAAAGATGCGGCACAGATTTGTGGAACCAGTGAGAAGTGTAACATTTTGCATTGTCTGTGCTAGAATAATCCACCCTCTTCTCATAGCCCTCCCTGTATCAATCCAAACTAATCCCATTACCCCACCCTCTTTCCATGACCCTATATCAATCCAAACCTAATCCCACTTTCTCCTGCAACCCTGCATTGATCCCACTGCCCTCTCCTCCCATCCCCCATCTCTGTATTAATCCCAAACTATTCATGTCACCCCACTCTCCCCATAGCTCTGTATGAAACCCAGACTGATTCCACTGACCCACTCCCCACCACCCCCCCCAAACGCATATCAATTCCAAACTAATCCTCATGACCCACTCTTCCCATGGACCTGTATCAAACCCTAACAAACCCAGTCTCTCCCCTGCACTGTATAAATCCCAAACTCATCCCATTGTTCTGCCCTATCTTCCAAATTGTGTATCAATTTAAAACTAATCCCACGATCCCCCACAGCCCCATATGAATCCCAAACTAATCCATCGTCCTACTCTCCCCATAGCCTTGCATCTTTCTTTGCTTCACAACATTTGTTGTTTTCTCTTAAAAGATGTAACTACTTCCTGCAGCAAAATAATGCATAAACTCTTTGGGAAGAGCATTTCTAACTTCTCCCTTTGCTCAGAAAGGGTTTTAAATAAATTATCCCTTCTCATTGTTCTCTCTGACTGAATCAGTTTTTCCCTATGCACTATCAGAACTTTGCATAATTATGAACAATTACATCTCCTCTTAGCCTTCTGTATTGCAGTTTCTTCTCATAACTGTAGTTTCCCAGCTCCTGTATTCTTCTGATTCAAGACTGTTACCAGAAACGATGGTTATAGCCAAGCAGAGAGACTTGAGAAATAGGGACCTTTTTGACTGAAGTTGGGAGGTTAATGTATAACTTCTTGTATTTTTCTGGATGTCACCATGGAATAAGTCATTGCTGTGCTGGAGACAAAGGATCACAGAATTAGGTGAGGTGAGAGTGACTGCCTTTGGCGTCAAAGCCACATTTGACCGAGCGTGGCCTCAAGGAGCCCTAGCAAAACAGGAGTTGGGGGAAAACTCTCCGCTGGCTGGAGTCATGCATAGCAAATGAAGATGTGATTGTTGTTGGTCAATCATCTCAGTTCCAGGACATTACAGCAGAAGTTCCTGAGGGTAGTGTCCTAGGCCTACCCATCATTGGCTGCTTCATCAATGATTTGATTTAATCACATGTATTAGTATACAGTGAAAAGTATTGTTTCTTGCGCGCTATACAGACGAAGCATACCGTTCATAGAGAAAGAAACGAGAGTATGCAGAGTATGTTACAGTCATAACTAGGGTGTAGAGAAAGATCAACTTAATGCGAGGTAGATCCATTCAAAAGTCTGATGGCAGCAGGGAAGAAGCAGTTCTTGAGTCGGTTGGTACGTGACCTCAGACTTTTGTATCTTTTTCCCGATGGAAGAAAGTGGAAGAGAGATGGTCCAGGGTGCGTGGGGTCCTTGATTATGCTAGCTGCTTTGCCGAGGCATGGGAAGTGTAGACAGTATCAATGGATGGGAGGCTGGTTTAAGTGAAGGACTGGGCTTCATTCACAACCCTTTGTAGTTTCTTGCGGACTTGGACAGAGCAGGAGCCATACCAAGCTGTGATACAACTGGAAAGAATACTTTCTGTGGTGCATCTGTAGAAGTTGGTAGAGATGTAGCGGACATGCCAAATTTCCTTAGTCTGAGAAAGTAGAGGTGTTCATGGACTTTCTTAACTATAGTGCCCGCATGGAGGGACACCTAAAAACTTGATGCTCTCGACCATTTCTACTTCGTCCCCATTGATGAAGACGGGGGCATGCCCTCCACTATGCTTCCTGGAGAGAGAGAGAGAGAGAGAGAGAGAGATTATTGTTGTTGCACCAGTTTCTCTATCTCTTTCGTGTACTGTGTCTCGTCATTGTTTGAGATCCGACCCATACGGGTGGTGTCATCAGCAAACTTAAAAATCGAGTTGGCAGGAAATGTGGCGATACAGTCAAAGGCATATAAGGGGCATAGTAAGGGGCTGAGGGACACAGCCTTGCGGAACACCAGTGTTAAGGATGATCGTGGAGGTGGTGTTATTTTCTATACTTATTGACTGAGGTCTGTGGGTTAGGAAATCTCGGATCCAGTTGCAGAGGGAGGAGCCGAGCCCCGCCCCAGGCCACAAAGTTTGACGGTGAGTCTCGTAGGAACAATGGTGTTAAAGGCTGAGCTGTAGTCTACGAATAGGAGTCTGACATAGGTGTCTTTGTTAACTAGGTGTTCCAGGGTTGAGTGTAGGCCAGGGAGGTGGGGTCTGCTGTGGACCTGTTGCGACGATAGGCAAACTGTAGCGGATCCAGGCAGTCTGGGAGGCAGGAATTGATTTGCGCCATGACTAACCTTTCGAAGTACTTCATAATGATGGATGTCAGAGCCACCGGATGATGGTCATTAAGGCACGCTGCCTGGCTTTTCTTTGGTACCGGGATGATGGTCGTCTTCTTGAAGCAGGTAGGGACATCAGATTAGTGTAAAGAAAGGTCGAAGATGTCTGCGATTACCCTCACTAGCTGGTCTGCACAGGACCCGAATGCTCGTCCAGGTATCCCATCTGGGCCAGTTGCTTTCCGTGGATTGACTTTTGAGAAGCTTGCTCTGACGTTGACAATGGTGACCTCAGATAGAGGTTCGTTCGAGGCTTCCGGGATAGAGGGCGTGCTCTCGCTGACCTCTTACTCAAAACGGGCATAGAATGCGTTGAGCTCATCGGGGAGGGATGTATTGGAGCCGGCAATTTTACCTGCCTTCATCTTGTAATGATCAATGACGTTCCTTCCATCATAAGGTCAGAAGGGGGACTGCACAATGTTCAGTATCATCCGCAACTCAAATATTGAAGCAGTCCATGTCCAAATGCAGCAAAACCTGGGCAATATCCAGACTTGGGCCTCAAAGTGGCAAGTAATGCGTCTGCCACACAAATGCCAGACAACCACCATCTCCAACGAGAGAATTTAACCTGTCCACCATCAGCAAGATACAAGGCATCTACCTTGCAGCTCCAACAACTCAAGAAGCAGTGCCAAAGCATTTGATTGACCGACACAGTGGCAGCCACGTGTACCATCAAGCAGAAACTCATCAAGGCTCCTTAGACAGCAGCTTCCAAACCCACAACCTCTACCATCAAGGACAAGGGCAACAGACACATGGGAATACCATCACCTGGAAATTCCCCTCCCAAACCACACCATCCTGACTTGGGAAATATATCGCCTTTCTTCCACTGTCGCTGGATCAAAATCCTGGAATTCCCTCCCTAACAATACTTACACTACGTGGACTGCAGTGGTTCAAGAAGGCAGCTCACTACTACCTTCTCAACAGCAAATACGGATGGCAATAACTGCTGGCCTAGCCAGAGATGTCCACGTCCCATGAATGAAAAGAAAATTGCTTTGTGCTTTCAATAATACAAAACACTTCAAAATCAAGAGTTTTCTGAAATTAAGTGAATATATAGTTTCAACTAAAATGTAAAACTTGCCTTCTGATGAGAGTTGATGTAATTTAGAACAGTGTGTATACAAACTCTAACGGCAACAGGTTTAAACAATAGCTGAGGACAAATCAATTGATACACCACAAGCTATCCATTTAACAGCATACAAGAAATTCTCATTACAATGCATTAATATGAAGCTGAGCAGGAGAAAAGAATCACCCAAAAACACTTTTGCACCCTTTTAAAGCCCCTTGGAATGTTTTATTACATTAAAAGGTGTTTTAAGAATATAAGAACTAGGAGCAGGAGCACCATCTGGCCCCACGAGCCTGCTCCTCCATTCAGTAAGATCATGGTTGATCTTTGCGGACTCAGCTCCACTTACCCGCCCACTCACCATAGCCCTTAATTCCTTTACTGTTCAAAAATTTATCTATCCTTGCCTTAAAAACATTCAATGAGGTAGCTTCAACTGCTTCACTGGGCAGGGAATTCCACAGATTCACAACCCTTTGTGTGAAGAAGTTCCTCCTCAACTCAGTCCTAAATTTTCTCCCCCTTATTTTGAGGCTATGCCCCCAAGTTCTAGTTTCACCCACCAGTGGAAACAACTTCCTTGCTTCTATTTTATCTATTCCCTTCATAATCTTATATGTTTCTATAAGAATTTATGAATACAAATTGTTGTTCATAGATCAAAGAACTCCTACAGTGCAGGAGGTCACCCGGCCCATCGAGTCTGCACTGACCTTCCAACAGAGCATCCCAACCAGAGATGTTGTTTAATAGTATCAGCTGGGGCTCAGTGGATAGTGCTCTCACCCAAGGTCTGGGATTCAAGTCCCACATCAGGACGAGCAAAAATTATAGGTTGAAACTCCAGTGCAGTACTGGGGACTGCTGCACTGTCAAAGGTGCCATCTTTCAGATGAAATGCTGGTTAAGCCAAGGCCCACCTGCCCTCAGGGAGACGCACAAGACCACACGGCACTATTTCAAAGAGCAGCAGCAGAGGTCTTCTGGGTCAATATTTATCTCGGAATCATCATTAAAAAATGATCTGGGCATTATGGGAGCTTGCTGTGCAGAAACTGGCTGCTGCATTCCCTACATTAGTACAGTTCAAAAGTACTTCAATGGCTGTAAAAGTACTTTGAGATGGTCAGTGATTGGGCACCATATAAATCCAAGCCTTTACTTTTATTCACTGTTACATTTCTAAAAAATTACTGAATAGACAATTGCACCATGTCAATCTCTCTAATAAACCTCAAGGAGCTCCTGATAATCATAGTTCCCTCAGGTGTTCCCGAGCCTCACTTGATTGTTGTTCCAACTGGCAAGAGTAACAGGCTACCTGTTAAGAGCCTTCATGATTACAAAGGTTTATGATGGGGAAACTAATGAGAGATTGTTTCTCCTGGTCATTAACACAATAATGGTGGAACACTAATTTACAATAATCACAAAACGAGTTGAAGAGGAGATTAAAGAACATTTAATCATCAAGGGCATTTAGAATGTGGAATTGAGTTATGAGGAAGGAGTCCATAAACTGTTTTAGAAAGGAATTAAGATAGTTTCTTGCAAAATGGGAATATTCAAGGGAAGAAGAGTGGGACGAGGTTAGGCTATGCAGGGAAAATAATGGGCTGACTGACCATTTTACTTTAGCCACTGCCTGACAGGATGATGAGATAGTTGGCAGAGTTTACTGCACCTTGACCTAGATCACAGTGGGCACAATTACAGTACTGAATTGGCACAAAACAGCTGACTGCATGTAAAGTGGAAATGTCAATATAGTCTATGTTGTTCTACAGTGGAGATTGGGACAGAATTCAGGGAGATTCACCTCATCATCCTTATTTGACCTGGAGTCCTCAATGTCTTTCCTGGATGCGTGAAAATGACTGCAGTACATTACCTGCTCTTTGCAGGTGCAGCCCTTCTCAAAGCATTTTTACTCAATTGTAGAATTGCTGCTTCCTTGTCACATGATGTGCACTATTCCACATGCACTGACCCCTGTTCCTTGGCTTTACTTGAAGCTGGTTGTCAAAGGCGGCACTCCCCTCCCCCCCCCCCCCCCCTCAGCACTTCACCCACTGCTGCTGAGATCAGAAAGTGAGTGGGTGAAGTCACACCGGTCCATTTGTAGGAGATCACTTTTTTTGTACTTTTCCCAAGAGGCTTTCGCTAGTCGTTTTAAAGATGACTAAGTGAATAGACCCGAAACTTGGAAATTCAAAACAGCCAAAATCAGAACATCGGAAAATTAGGCCATTGACGTGTCTTGAATAGGATCATGGGATTTTCTTGACAACATCCTTGCAGGGTTGCAGAGTCAGTAGGTAGGATGAATCAGCAAGGCTTACCTTGATAAACTATACAGGCTAAGGAAATGAGAAATTCTGCAGCTTTCGAATTGAAAACAATCGCAATATAGCATGAACAACATTTTTAAAGGTAAACATGGAAAGCAGCCTTTGTGCAAGGGTTTTAGGGTGAATGACACAACATCTTAATCTCCCAAGACAAAACTTAATCAATCTTGAATTATATGCGCTGGAGAGTCAACTGAGAACTTATTATCCTGCCTAATAAAAATTGTTCTATCAGTATGTCAATTTAAATCCTTATAAGTTAGAAAATAACTATAGTCTTGCACTTGATCCATGAACTTTTGAATTTTAAATGAGGGAGGAATCATTATACAAACTAAACAATTCTTCTCAAACTTTGGCAACATTGGACAGCCTTACATAATTCCCTCCCAGCATTACAATCTACTTTGTTCCTTCCAGTGAGTAAATAATAAATTCTGACCAACAGTTTGGCTTCATGCAGCGGACTCCTGTTCACGACTCTCAGACTAGTGAACCCAACAGTACCCGAGGACCAGTCTCTGCTGGTAACAGAAAACATACGAAGAATTGTATATCCTTACCAAAGGGTGCCATTTTCCCCCTTATCGAGGCTGGTGAATCTGCTGTAAAGGCGTGTAATCTGGCTGTGAGAGACTGTTTTAAGAAAAACAGAGAAATCAGACAGCTTTAGGGATGAGCGGTTTAGAATGTCGCCTTGCCACTTCAGCGACAGGGCACCTGCTGACTGCCCTGCATAAGAACAGCCTCAATATTGCTCAACTAGATATGAAGCAACACAAAGTTCTCAAACTCAGCAACTCCATCAGCAATGGCAGTCAACTGGAGCTATACCAGCACCACACAGTTTATCAGTCTCTTGGCCTATCTCCCAATCTGCCCTTCCCTTCCTTTGCCTGAGCTTCTCCCCTTTGTGTTTCCCCATCCCTCTCCTCCTAATGATCCCCAGCCTCATATCTTTCCCTCCTCCCCACACCATCACATTCCACATCCCTCTTCCTCCCGGTCCCCTCCCTCCTCCCCCAACCCACACATCTCCCTCCAACCTACCCTCCGAGATCCCACCTTCCCATTTCCTGCCCAATCCTTCTCCCTCCCTCCCCATCTCTAGCCCTCTTTCTCTCCTATCCCTCCCATCCCACTCCAACCTGCTTATTCTCCCCTTTGCACCACCTTCTCCTCCTCTTTATAACACTGCACCCACTTCTTCCGCTCAGTCTCCACCCCCACACCTTGCAACATCTGATTGTTCCCCACCCTCCCCCTTTACCCCACTCATGCTCTCCCACGCCCCCTCCCTCCTGCCCAAGTCCCCCACCCTACCCTCCTTTTCCAGACCTCCAGCCCATCCCCACCCTTCCACGTACCTCTGCCTCCTATCCCCTCCTGCCCAAGTCCTCTTTCCTACGTCACACCTCATGCCCTCCCCTTTGTCCCCCCCCCACCCACCCCTCTCTTCCCCCCTCACCCCTCCTCGCTCCCACCCACCTGACCCTCCCTTCACCCCTCTCCTCCTCGCCCCACCCACCTCTCCCCACCTGCCTCTCCTCCTCGCCCCCCCCCGCTCTCCTCCTCGCCCCCCCCCGCTCTCCTCCTCGCCCCCCCCCGCTCTCCTCCTCGCCCCCCCCCGCTCTCCTCCTCGCCCCCCCCCGCTCTCCTCCTCGCCCCCCCCCGCTCTCCTCCCCCCGCTCTCCTCCTCGCCCCCCCCCGCTCTCCTCCTCGCCCCCCCCCGCTCTCCTCCTCGCCCCCCCCCGCTCTCCTCCTCGCCCCCCCCGCTCTCCTCCTCGCCCCCCCCGCTCTCCTCCTCGCCCCCCCCCGCTCTCCTCCTCGCCCCCCCCCGCTCTCCTCCTCGCCCCCCCCCGCTCTCCTCCTCGCCCCCCCCCGCTCTCCTCCTCGCCCCCCCCCGCTCTCCTCCTCGCCCCCCCCCGCTCTCCTCCTCGCCCCCCCCCGCTCTCCTCCTCGCCCCCCCCGCTCTCCTCCTCGCCCCCCCCCCGCTCTCCTCCTCGCCCCCCCTCTCCTCTTCGCCCCACCTTTCCCCCGCCCCACCTTCCCCCCTCCCCGCCCCACCTTCCCCCACCTTCCCCCCCTCCCCGCCCCACCTTCCCCCCCCTCCCCGCCCCACCTTCCCCCCCCTCCCCGCCCCACCTTCCCCCCCCTCCCCGCCCCACCTTCCCCCCCCTCCCCGCCCCACCTTCCCCCCCCTCCCCGCCCCACCTTCCCCCCCCTCCCCGCCCCACCTTCCCCCCCGCCCCACCTTCCCCCCCTCCCCGCCCCACCTTCCCCCCCGCCCCACCTTCCCCCCTCCCCCCCGCCCCACCTTCCCCCCTCCCCGCCCCACCTTCCCCCCCTCCCCGCCCCACCTTCCCCCCCTCCCCGCCCCACCTTCCCCCCCATCTCCTCCTCGCCCCACCTTCCCCCCATCTCCTCCTCGCCCCACCTTCCCCCCCATCTCCTCCCCTCCCCACCTTCCCGCCCCACCTTCCCCCCTCCCCGCCCCACCTTCCCCCCCTCCCCGCCCCACCTTCCCCCCCTCCCCGCCCCACCTTCCCCCCCTCCCCGCCCCACCTTCCCCCCCTCCCCGCCCCACCTTCCCCCCCTCCCCGCCCCACCTTCCCCCCCTCCCCGCCCCACCTTCCCCCCCTCCCCGCCCCACCTGTCCCCCCCTCCCCGCCCCACCTGTCCCCCCCTCCCCGCCCCGCCCCACCTGTCCCCCCCATCTCCTCCTCGCCCCACCTTCCCCCCTCCCCTCCTTCCCCCCTCCCCACCTTCCCCCCTCCCCTCCCCACCCCACCTTCCCCTCCCTCTCCTCACCCCACCCCCCCCCCCTCTGCCTACCCTCCCTCATCCCTCCTTACTCTCTCACTCCTCTCCTTCCTTCCGGCCCGGTCTCTCCCACTCCGCCTGCCCCCTGTAGACCGCACACTCACAGCCGGTCTCCTTCTTGATTTCCTCGATCTCCTCCTCCCGGAGCAGACTGGATGCTCTGGATCCCATTCTCCGCCTCAGTGTCTCCGGCCCGGGCTTCTGTTGACTCTCGGCCGCGCGCTCACTGAACTTCCGGCCGCGAGCGCCCTGGCCCCGCCCCCCCAGCCACGTCACCGCGACCAGCATTTGTGACGTCATCACCAGGCGTGCAGGGCCCGGTGCCGGGACCACCAGGAGCAGTGTGTCCGGTGCCGGGACCACCAGGAGCAGTGTGTCCGGTGCCGGGACCACCAGGAGCAGAGTGTCCGGTCACATCACCGCCCGGAGCCCAGTGTCAATGTCAGGAAAGATCCAATTTCTCCATAAAACAAAAAGCTCAAATGCTAGAGACACAGCATTACAGGACATGGGGGCAAGGAGCAGATTAAATTTAATATAGAGGTGTGAAGTGATTTGTTTTGGCAGAAAGAAGGCCAAGAAACTATTCTAAATAAAAGGGTAAATTGGATGCAGGAATGGAGAGAGCTGCGGGTCGAAGGTGGCAGGACAGGTTGAGAGAGGACAGGTTGAACAAGGCATGTGGGTCCCTGAGCTTTATAAATACTGGCACCAATTGCAAAAATAAGGAAGTGTTGCTGAAACTTGACAAGGCATCGGTTCAACCGCAACTGGAAGATCATGTCCAAATTGGGCACCACACACGAAGGACGTGAATGGTTTAGAGAATGGTTCCAGTGCTGGGATAGATTGGTGATACTGGGGTTGTTATTCTTGAAGTAGAGAAAGTTGAGAGAAGATTTGATAAGAGATGCTATAAAAATCACGTGTTTGGACGAAAAAGATAGGGAAAAGCTGTTCCCATTGATGGACGGGCTGAGAACCAGACAACACTAATTTAAAGTGAATCATAAACAAACCAACAGCAAGATGAGGAAAAACCTTTTAACACACCAAGTGGTTAGGATCTGGACTGCACTGCCTGATGGTGTCTTTCAAAACGAAACTGGATAATTACCTGAATAGGAAAGATTTGTTTAACCCAAAAGAATGACAGGGCAGTGGAACTAGCTGAGTTGCTCTCATAGAATTCTGGCACAGACACAATGGACCGAATGTCCTCCTTTTGTGCTGTAACCATTGCACAATTCTGTCTGTTGAAGTGCTGGGTTCCCAATGGCTGAGAACTAAGACTTGTAACTAACAATTTCATATCCGTGCGGTCAGGATATGCATTGACCTAGTAAACTTGAAAAAGGCATTGCTCAAACCTCATCACCCTATTTGGAAAGTGGAACAGGTGATAGCAGACATACCAAATGCTAAGGTTTTTAGCATCCTGGATACGAAATGCAGGTTCTAGCAAACCCAATTAGCTGAAAAATCCTCAAAACTGATCACATTCTTATCTCCGCTAGGCAAATATCAGTTTCTTCATACGTGCTATGGTACCTCCATAACTTGATTTTGTGTCTCTGTGCCCTGTTTGAGAGCAGATTTCCACTCCATCTGACGAAGGAGCAGCGCTCCGAAAGCTAATGGCATTTGCTACCAGATATACCTGCTGGACTTCAACCTGGTGTTGTTAAAACTCTTACTGTGTTTACCCTAGTCCAACGCCGGCATCTCCACATCATGACCTCCAGTGGCAGCATGGAGCAACGCTTTACAATTCTGCAAAAGAGTTATGACACCTAATGTCATTATCCAATGCAGCACAATGACTACTTTCTGTTTCATGGTTACTGGTACTCTTCTTAGAACACAAAACCGTTAGTGATATTCTAGTCTCATAGTCCTAGAGGTTTACAGCGTGGAAACAGGCCCTTCAGCCCAACTTGTCCATGCCGCCCTTTTTTTAAAAAACTCCTAAGCTAGTCCCATTTGCCCCATATCTCTATATACCCATCTTACTCATGAAGCATAGAAAGCATAGAAACCCTACAGTACAGAAAGAGGCCATTTCGGCCCATCGAGTCTGTACCGACCATAATCCCACCCAGGCCCTACCCCATATCCCGACATATTTACCCACTAATCCCTCTAACCTACGCATCTCAGGACACTAAGGGCAATTTTTAGCATAGCCAATCAACCTAACCCGCACATCTTTGGACTGTGGGAGGAAACCGGAGCACCCGGAGGAAACCCACGCAGACACAAGGAGAATGTGCAAACTCCACACAGACAGTGACCAAGCCAGGAATTGAACCTTGGTCCGTCGAGCTTTGAGGCAGCAGTAGTAACCACTGTGCCACCCATAAACTGTGCCGCCATGTAACTGTCTAAATGCTTTTTAAAAGACAAAATTGTACCCACCCCTACTACTACCTCTGGCAGCTTGATCCAGACACTCACCACCTTCTGTGTGAACAAATTGCCCCTCTGGACACTTTTGTATCTCTCCCCTATCATGTGATATATTACTGGTAGCTTACCAGTGTTGTCACAAGATGTCTTTGTACTTTATCTTTTCTGGGGCCTGGCATTGTAAAGCATGCACCTATGAACCAAGTTGGATGAACCCCAATGTAAAGCGTCCTGAAGATCCACCAGTGGCCTTATGTTCTGGTCAACTATATGAAACTTGAAACTGCCCAATGTGCTGTGGAAAGTGGCTACACCTTCAATGCAGATGGTTCGTTCGCCATAAACCACAAGGTCCACCTGGGTATTGGGGTCCAGTGCTGCATATGGGTCTTGTTCCCTTAGCATTCAGCTGGGCAATATGTTACACTTTGCTCCAGTGTCAATATTTACCTTCAGTCTTGCATTGCTGCAAATCATGTTGAGGGTGTTGAAGATCTCACCCTTTTCTGTGATGGTTTTGACACTCACAGTAGTTGGTAGTTCAGTGGTTTCGCTGAGCTCTAATTTGTTCACCTTGCTGATGATGCTCATAAGCTTGGAGGACTGTCCAGCTGCAGTGTGGCTGCTGGCAAATTAATGCTGCTGTGGTTTCGATTTGCAGCATTTTGATAAATGGTTCTACTTGCCACATGTATTGCATTGTTTACCACGTGAAACATGTTGTTCTGGTCTGAGGGTGACCACCACAGTTGGACAGGGTGTGCCCTGTACCACATAATAGCTGAAGGTACAAATGCAGATTGTGTGAATCAGGAGCTCCTATTTATTGTTGGTAAGTGGGACAGAATGTTGCAGGTTTTCATGACACTGCTGTCCGAGGTGTCCTGTCAGTCTGAACTCTGTCAGATTTCTCTGCTTTTCCTTTAACTGTCTCTCGTGACTAGATTACATACCTGTCTGGAAGATTCATGAAATTTGAAAGGTGAAATGGCAGCCTTTGAATTACAATGTCTTGGGAAAAGCACATTCATGCATTTCCTGTTACCAGCAGATACTGGTCCCAGGTCATAACCATGAGTAGGATTCCAATGCATAAAGGCAGTCTCACTCTACGGCCTGTGGGAGTTTATTATTCACTCATTGAATTTTCCAGGTGCATTGTCTGACCTAAGCAGTGGTTAACCTTTCTAAAAGATTGTATTTCAAGGCATCAACAAACTATTTAGATCTAATGAAAGGTCTCTCTGCATAGTGTACAAAGAACAGTACAGCACAGGAACAGGCCCTTCGGCCCAAGCCTGTGCCAATCACGTTGTCCTATCTAGACCAACAGCCTGTATCCCTCTATATTCTGCCTGTTCATGTGTTTATCCAGATAAGTCTTAAATGTCACTAACGTATCTGCCTCAACCACCTCACTTGGCAGTGCATTCCAGGCCCCCACCACCCTCTGTGAAAATCTTCCTGTGCACATCTCTATTGAACCTTTCACCCCTTACCTTGAACATGTGCCCCCACGTAATTGTCAATTTTGCCCCGGGAAAAAGCTTCCAACTGTTCACTTTATCTATGCCCCTCATAATTTTTTAAACTTCTGTGAGGTTGCCCCTCAGCCTCCATCTTTCTCAGGAGAACAAGCCCAGTTTATTCAATCTCTCCTCATAGCTAATACCCTCACATCAGGCAACATCCTGGTAAACCTTTTCTGTACTCCCTCCAAAGCCACCATGTCCTTCTGGTAGTGTGGCGACCAGAATTGGACGCAGTATTCCAAATGTGGCCGAACCAATGTTTTATAAAACTAACATAATTTGCCAACTTTTATACTCAATGCCCCGGCCAATGAGGGCAAGCATGCCATATGCTTTCTTCACCATCTTTTCCACCTGTGCTGCCACTTTTAAGGATTGGTGGACCTGTACACCCAGATCACTCTGTGTGCCTATACTCCTGATGGTTCTGCTATTTATTTTATAACTCCCACCTGAATTGGATCTACCAAAATACATCACCTCGCATTTGTCCGGATTAAATTCCATCTGCCATTTCTCCGTCCAATTTTCCAACCTATCTATAGCCTGCTGTATTCTCCGACAATGTTCATCACTATCTGCAACTCCAGCAATCTTAGTATCATCCGCAAATTTGCTAGCCAGACCAGTTATGTTTTCTTCCAAGTCATTTACATATATTACAAACAACAGAGGTCCTGCGCAACACCACTAGTTACAGAAGTTACAGACCTCCATTCAGAAAAACATCCTTCCACTGCTACCCTCTGTCTTCTATGGCCAAGCCAGTTCTGAATCCATCTAGCTAGTTCACCCTTGATTCCGTGTGATTTAACCTCTTGTACTAACCTACCATGAGGGACCGTGTTAAATGCTTTACTAAAGTCCCTGTAGACAACATCCACACCCCTTCCCTTGTCAATCATTTTTGTCACTTCCTCAAAAAATTCAATCGAATTACTGAGACATGACCTCCCTTGTACCGTCATTAATAAGACCAGTTCCAAATGTGTATAGATCCTATCCCTAAGAATCTTCCCCAACAATTTCACTATCACTGATGTCAAGCTCACTGGCCTATAAATACCCAGGTTATCCTTGCTACCCTTAAAGAATGGGACAACATTGGTTATCGTCCAATGCTCTGGGACCTCACCTGTGGCCAACGAGGAAACAAATATTTCTGTTAGAGGTCCAGCAATTTCCTCACTCGTCTCCCTCAATAATCTGGGATAGATGCCATCTGGCCCTGGGGATTTCTCTATCTTAATGCTTTTTAATACACTTAATACTTCCTCCTTTGTAATGGTGACTTGCTCTAGAGGGTTTACTTACCCCTCCGAGACACCATCAATCAACGTGTCCCTCTCCTTTGTGAATACCGATGCAAAGTACTCATTAAGGATCTCACCCGCTTCCTTTGGTTCTACGCATAATTTCCCTCCTTTGTCTTCGAGTGGACCAACTCTTTCTTTAGCTACCTTCTTGTTCCTAATAGATGTACAAAATACCATGGGATTCTCCTTAATCCTGCCTGCCAAGGTCATTTTGTGACCCCTTTTTGCCCTCCAACTCCGTTATTTTCTACTTTCACTGTATTCTTTAAGTGCTTCATCTGTTTTTAGTTGCCTTGACCTTATGTATGCATCCTTTTTCTTTTTGACTCGACTCACAATTTCCCTGGTCATCCATGGTTCCCGAATCCTGCCTTTCCCGTCCTTCCTTTTCACAGGCATATGCCTGTCCTGCACACCAATCAACTGCTCCTTAAAAGACTCCCACATGCCAGATGTGGATTTATCCTCAAACAGCTTCTCCCAAACAACAGCCTCCAAATCCTGCCTAATCCGGCTGTAGTTAGCCTTTCCCCAGTTTAGCACCCTAACCCAAGGACAACACTTGTCCTTTTCCATGAGTATCTGAAAACTTACAGAACTGTGTTCACTGTTTGCCATGTGTTACCCCGCTGCAACTTTGATGACCTGGCCAGGCTCATTCCTTAGTACCAGGTCCAGTATAGCCACCTCGCTATTCGGACTATCTACATATTGTTCCAAAAAACCTTTCTGGACACACTTAAATTCCTTACCATCTGGGCTCCTAGCTGTAAGGGATTTCCTGTCAATATGAGGAAAATTAAAGTCTCCCACGACAATAACCCTATTATTTCTACATCTGTCCAAAATCTGCTTACAAATCTGTTCTTCAACTTCCCGTGGGCTTTTGGGAGGCCTGTAGTACAGCCCCATTATAGTGACCGCCTCTTCCTTTTTCTGAGCTCTACCCACAGTGCCTCGTTACATGATTCTTCCAAGGTGTCCTTCCTCTGTACAGCTGTGTGGTCATGTGATGACGTGGCTACAAAAAGGGTCATGTGATGGGAATGCGGATGTTTTCCCCGGAGTTGGGGCAGAGCACTAGCATGGAGTAGCTGCTCAGCCAGTGAATAAAGCATTGTTGTTACAAGTCCTCGGTTGTCAATGTTTGCGAACCTAGCACTTGTACATGGTGTCATGAGTTGGCAGTATGGCATAAGGACTTCATCGCTTCAACCCACTGGTATTCAATAAAAACATTGCAGACAGTTGGGAAAAGTTTGAGGTGTGGTGTATTTACTGTGGTGCTGCGTTATCTGACAAATCAAAAAAAGGTACAAGCTTACACCTTCTTAAACTTAGGCCATTGAGAAGTTCAAGTTATTTGTTTTCCAAATGGAGGAGAAGAAAGAGGACCCAAAATAATTCGAAAAAAGTTTTGAGAACATTTGTCTTCTGGAAAAAAAAATGTTCGACAGACATGTGTTTAATTCAACAAACCAGTAACTTGAAAATAGCGAAGAAATGTGCATTTGGTATTCTTACTAATGAGTTAGTCAGGGATTGAATAGCCTGCAGGGTCCCCAGCAATCTTGTCCATAAGTAGCTGCTGCGAGAGAAAGATTCAGTACTACAAACATCCATTAGCATCTGCATGTTAAATCTCCAACAAGAGAGATTCTATTGCCCCTTGACATTCAAAGGCATTATCATCACTGAATCCTATTAACAACATGCTGGGGATTATCATTGACCAGAAATGGAACTGGACTAGCCATATAAATACCATGGCTACAAGAGCAGGTCAGAGGCTGGGAATCCTGCAGCAAGTAACTCACCTCCTGACTCCCCAAAGCCTATCTACCATCTACAAAGGCACAAGTCAGGAGTGTAATGGAATATTCTCTACTTGCTTGGATGAGTGCAGCTCCAATAGCACTCAAGAAGCACAACATCATCCAGGACAAAGCAGCCCTCTTGATTGGCATCCCTTGCACAAACATTCACCCCCCCTCCCCATCGATGCATGCAGGCTGTAGAGTGTGCCATCTATAAGATGCACTGCAGGAACTCACCAAGGCTCCTTAGACAGCATCTTTCAAATGCACGACTGCTACCATCTAGGACAAGAGCAGCACCACCACTTGGAAGATCCCTTCCAAGCCACTCACCATCCTGACTTGGAAATCACCATTCATTCACTATCGTTGGGTCAAAAGCCTGATCTTCCTTGCTAACAGCACTGTGGTGTACCTACACCACATGGACTGCGGTGGTTCAAGAACGTAGCTCCCCACCACATTTTCAAAGGCACTTAAGGATGGGCAATAAATGCTGGCCTATCCATTGATGCCCATATCCGAAGAATGAATTTTAAAAATTGTGATGGAGGAGATGGTTCACTTTAATTTCATTTTGTAGAATCCAGTGCATGATAACTTGTTGGGCAGACTGCCACCTTTACATAACCTGTTGGATGTTCGTTCTATTGATTTCAAATCGGTAAGCAATCTGCTCCGCAAACGTAACAAACTCGGTGGCAAAGTTAAAATGATCCTCTGGACTGGAGCGTGTTGATGGACAAAGGTCCGCATAAACCGGTCACAGCAAATGATAATAACTGTTTGCAACTCCCTACCCCAGAATGGCTGAGAGCACGAACGCAGAGTGTGTGGGATCAAGAGCTCCCATTTATTAGTTAGCAGCTAGTAAGTGGACAGGATGTTGTAGCTTTTTATAGTACTATAGTACAGCGGCGACTCTTACGGCTGTTTCGCAGAATGATTCATCCATGAAAACTGTCAAGTATAGCAAATATGCCAGCATCAAAGGCGACAAGTAAATTGAAAGAAGAATACATTTCAACGTTCTGACTCACTGTCACCAGGACAGGAACAGAGGAGGCTATTCAGCACCCGGAGCTTGTTCTGCCATTCCATCAGACGATGGCTGATCTGCATCTTAACTCCATTTTTTCACCTGTGATCTGTACACTTTTATACACTTGCCAAACATAAATCCATCAGAGTCTTTACATTTTGAATTGGCTTAGCATTTCTTTTGCGGGGCGGGGGGGATAATATTTCCATTAACCTTTCCTGATCCCACTGCGAAACAGCCTAGCTCAGTTTAAGATTATGCCTCCTTATTCTGGATTCCTTCACAAGACCACATTAACCTATCAAATTCCTTCATCATTTTAAATACATCAATTAGTTCACCCTTTGAAGGTCATTGGAATATATAAACCAGCTTGATGCAACTTGTTCTCAATTCAACTTTTTAAGCCTTGCATAATTTGAGTGAATTTGCTCAATACTTCCTCCAAGGCCAAAATATCCTTCCTGAGGTACAATGTTCACAGTTGAATAGAGTACTTCAGAAGGGGTCCAACCAAGGGTCTGATCTGTACAATTGAAGCATCAGTTCCTCACTTTTGTATTCCAGAATTCTTGAGATAAAGACCAACATTCCATTGGACTTTGTTTCTGCGCATTAGCGTTAATGAGGTGACAGCAGCCAATAACCTTTCCTCCTCCACATTTCCCAGTTTCTCACCATTAAGAAAATATTCAGACTTATTGTTCTTGGGTTCAAAGTGAATGACTTCACTCTTCCCTGCATTGAACTCCATCTTCTACAGTTTTTAATCATAAGAAATTGGAGCAGAAGTAGGTCATTTGGCCGATCGAATCTGCTCTACCATTCAATAAATCATGTTTGGTCTGTTTGTGGCCTTGATTCCACTTTTCTTCCTGACACCCCCACCCCATCCCCCTCAGCTTCCTCATTGATCAAAAATCTAACTCAGCCCTGAATATATTCAATGATCCAATCTGCACACTCACTGGGGGAGAGAATTCCCAAGACTAACAACCCTCAGAAAAAAATCCTCCTCTCCACCTTAAATGGGAAACTCATTTTTAAATTGTGCCCCTTATTTCTTGATTCCCCCATGAATGGAAACAACCTCTCAGCATCTACCCTGTCACGTCCCTCAGAATCTCATATGTTTAAGATTTTCTTCTCAACTCCAAAGAGTATATGCCCAACCTGAATTTAGATGAAAATTTGAAATGCCATAGCATACAAGGCTACAGACCAAGTGCTGGAAAATGGGATTAGGTAGGTGTTTGTTGGCTGGTGCACACATATTGGACCAAAGGACCTCTTGCTCTGCTATAAAACTCTATGCTCAACCTTTCCACATAAACCGAACAAATGGGACTCCTCCTGCAAACCTGAACTCCCCCCACCCCCGACCATGGGACACCCCCTTTCACCCCTGGCTACTCCCCCAAACCCCCAACTATCCCCCCCCATGGGAATCCCCCCTCCCAACCTATCCAATTCCTCCCCAACTTCTGATGGTCTTCCTGTGTTTGACTGCCGACCTGTGGACACAACCCTGACCCCTCCTGACCAAGCTCCGACCCCCCCCCCCCCCCCCCCCCAAGTTCCAACACTCCCAACTCTCCAGAATTCTGACACCCTCACCACCCCAGAATTCTGACAATCCCACCTCCTGATACCCTCATTTCTCCCAAGTATGGACACCCTCAGCTCCTGAGTTTTCAGCCTCCGACACCACCCCCCCTCCCCGAGCTCAGAAAACCCCACCCCACCCACGGCTTCGAACTCCCTTGTTAACTTTTTATGTGGCAACTTATCAAAAGCCTTCTGCCCACTCAATTTGTCAATCCACAGCCTTTATAACTCATGTCTCCCAACTTAGTGTTATCGACTAAATATGGACATACAATTCTTATTTCTTCATCTAATTTACCATACAAGATGAAAATCTTATGGGCAAATAATCGATAACATCATAAACAAAACTAATACAAATACTAGATCATTGGAGTGAATGAATTCTAGCTGTTTCCCCAACACTTGGGTCTGCTGCTTAATATATAGCAAATTCTCGACCACACAGCGTCATCACCACTCCAAAGTGTTCACTGGTTTATCTGCCAATTCTGTTTTTCTATACTAGAAGCCCCAAAAATCCATCATGAGATTGTTATTCTCATTCACCTATCTGGCAACAGTCATTATATGCACTGCAAGGTCCCACAAACAATGCTGAAATATTTACACAATTTTTTAAAATTGGTGCATATTGGTAGAATAATAAAGATCTGGCTACAACTTGATTTTACAGATTTTACAGGCTATGAGATCTTTAGAAAGGATAGGCAACATGGAAAAAGGCAGAGTATCAAATTTATAGAGGATACAATTACTGTTATAGATAGAAGAGATTTCAGTAAATTGAACAGTGGAAACAGTACGAGTATTGTTAAGGATCAGCAAAGGATGCAATTTGGTAGGAGTGGTCTGCAGAACTCCTTCTTAAACTGCCACTAGTATCAATGTCATGAAAAATGAATCTCTCCCTCCCACAGTAATCTTACAGTCAAACATTTACTATCCGAATTGTTTTATCCCTATGGCAATCAGCATGTGGCTTGGATAGTTATTACAGGATAACCTATATCAAGGTCCTGATTTTTAAATTTAGAACAAAGCTCTTGATACTCCCTTAGCGGGGCCCCCATAAAGGTCATGTTTTTGTTTACGATGGAGCTCAGCGATTGAGACAAACTTTACTGTTCCAGTTGAGATCAGCTAATCTGATCATCGAGCAGGAATTAAACCTGGGAGCTGTGTGGTCTCTATGATGCGACATTCTGGGTAATGATTTTTGGCACAATACAAGATACATTATTGCTGTATTCTCCAGAGTTTAAGAGTACAAAAGTGGAATAATCTGATGAAATAGCTTTACATTCTTATCCCTCTTATGGGATGTTTGATTTACATAGATTTTAACATACAAACAAGGAGAGGGTCATTTAATGACCCCATTTAATAAGATCATGACTGATCTGATAGTAACCTCAAATCTGCATCCCACTGACCACCCAATAACCGATCACCCCCCACTTACCCAAATCTATTTCAAAATATTCAAAGGCTCTGCTTCCAATATCTTTTCAAAGGCTCACAATCCTCCGAGAGAAAACATTTTGCTTCATCTCCATTTTAAATGGGTGACTCCTTATTTTTAAACAGTGACTCCTAGTTCTAGATTCTCCAACAACATCCTCTCCACATCCAATCAAGATCCCTCAAAATTTTGCATGTCTCAATCAAGTCACTTCTTATTCTTTTAAACTCGTGTATACAACCCAGCCTGTCCAACCTTTCCTCATAAGACAACCCATTCCAGGTATTAGTCTGGTAAACCTTCTCTGAACTGCTTCCAATATAGTTGGACTACATGCAGCTTTCCATCTGTTATGATTACCACTGATAAAAACCTTACCAGTATCAGGCGTTCTATGCCCCAAGGTCCCCATGTTAAACTAAGTGATGCGCAGGCTTCTAACAGGGTTCATTTGCCAAGTTCTGTGGCAATGGGAAATTGTCGATGAGGACAGGACTGTGAACCTGGAAATCCCTAGTTGAGAATCTGCACACAGGATACAGAGGCATGAAAGTTGTTGGATAGCTTTGTTGGGACAGAGATGTCTTGCGCAGTAGCTTGTGACTGAGCAGTCCTCCGTTGGCTCCATCTCATCAACTTTATTAGTTACATCCTTGTTTGGTTCAAAGATCTAAGTGATGCCTGTATTACTCTATCCATGCAGGAGATTGATGCCAGCTAGACAGATCATCAACTTGTTCGACGAATGATGAACATCCACCCAGCAGTAAGACATTGCAAAGGGGGAAGAAGATCAATGTCTCAATTTGAAAGCAGTATATCACCAAGGAAAAAATTGCGAGACATCTGGATATAAATTGTTCCACTGGTAAGACGCAGCATGAGTTCATGAAGGGCAGGTCATGTTTGACTAATTCGGTGGAATTCTTTGGGAACACTACATGCGCAGTGGCCAATGGGGAACCCGTGGATGTGGTGTATCTGGATTTCCAGAAGGCATTTGACAAGGTGCCGCACCAAAGACTGCTGCATAAGATAAAGGTGCACAGTGTTAAGGGTCATGTATGAGTATGGATAGAGGATTGGTTAACTAACAGAAAGCAAAGAGTGGGGGTAAATGGGTGTTTTTCTGGTTGGCGATCAGTGACTAGTGGTGTGCCTCAGGGATCAGTGTTGGGACTGCAATTGTTTACGATTTACATAGATGATTTGGAGTTGGGGACCAAGTGTAGTGTGTCAAAATTCGCAGATGACACCAAGATGAGTGGCAGAGCAAAATGTGCAGAGGATGTTGCAAAGGGATATAGACAGTCTAAGTGAGTGGGCGAGAGTCTGGCAGATGGAGTACAATGTTGGTAAATGTGAGGTCATCCATTTTGGTAGGAATAACAGCAAAATGGACTATTATTTAAATGGTAAAAAATTGCAGCATGCTGCTGTGCAGAGAGACCTGGATGTCCTTGTGCAGGAATCACAAGGAGTTGGTTTGCAGGTGCAGCAGGTAATTAAGGCAATAAATGGAATTTTGTCCTTCATTGCTAGAGGGATGGAGTTTAAAAACAGCGAGCTTATGTTGCAGCTATACAGGGTGCTGATGAGGCCACACCTGGAGTACTGTGTACAGTTTTGTCCTCCTTGAGAAAGGATATACTGGCACTGGAGGGGGTGCAGAGGAGATTCACTAGGTTGATTTCGGAGTTGAGAGGGTTGGCTTATGAGCAGAGACCGAGTAGACTGGGGTTATACTCATTGGAATTCAGAAGAATGAGGGGAGATCTTATAGAAACATATAAGATTATGAAGGGAATAGATAAGATAGAAGTAGGACCGTTGTTTCCACTGGCGGGTGAAACTAGAACTAGGGGGCATAGCCTCAAAATAAGGGGAAGCAGATTTAGGACTGCGTTGAGGAGGAACTTCTTCACACAAAGGGTTGTGAATCTGTGGAATTCCCTGCCCAGTGAAGCAGTTGAGGCTACCTCATTGAATGTTTTTAAGGCAAGGATAGATACATTTTTGAACAGTAAAGGAATTAAAGATTATGGTGAGCGGGCGGGTAAGTGGAGCTGAGTCCACGAAAAGATCAGCCATGATCTTATTGAATGGTGGAGCAGGCTCGAGGGTCCAGATGGCCTACTCCTGCTCCTAGTTCTTATGTTCTAATCAAAGAGAGGAATTCCAACTGCAGCTCATATAAAGTCTGGAAAATCTTAATACATCCAACTCAATGGGATCAAATAAAGTCAGCTATTCTACAATCCTGTGGCCAGGTTCGAGCATCGTCGTCAGCAGGAGTTGTTTGATGAAAATGATGCGCAAAATGTGTGATTTTTGGAATAAAAATGAACAGCCTTCTCATGGTCTCTCAGCATGCCAACAGCTCCAAACTGATACCCAAAGACAAATCCTGAAGACAGAGCATAAGTCGTGGGAAGAGAAAGCCTGAGAGATCCAACAATATGCTAACCATCATGACATGTCAAGCTTTTTTAAAACGTTACCAGGGCCATTTATAGACCAAGATCAAATGGACAAATGATGTTTCCCTCCTCAGACATGACAATGCCATCCATCAACATAGAACATTTTCAACAATTCTTCAAATGTGAATCCACTTTGGCAGCTGTTACACTGAAGACTATCCCCCAGTACTTTGTGGTAGAATTCATGGTGAGCCACCATCAATGGGAGAGCTGCAAAAAAGAAACAGATGAAAAACAACAAAGTCTGCAGCCCTGAAGAAATTCCAGATGAGGTCATCAAAGCTGGTGGCTTTTGCTCGCATCAAGACTCCACACATTTATCCTAAGAATCTATGAGGATAAAGAACTTTCCCCCACACCCAGGAATGAGACAATTCAAGAAGGGAGATAAATCATGCAGAGAAAACTATCAGGGTATTTCTGTCTTGTCCATAGCAGGGAAATACTGACACTCATTCTCCTGAATTGCCTACTTCTTGTGGCAAAGGAAATCCTCCAGAGACACAGGCTTGAATTTTCACGTAGACGGAAAGGCTCTCCGACAGAAGCCCAAATCCATAATCCCACCCTTGAACCATCTCCACCATGTTGGGGGTGAAGAGGGGCAGGTTCTAAACAACACATTCATTGTTCCTGAAAGCATTGCCTATATAAATCAGAAGCTGTTTCCACCCATGTGATTTGGTGAGGTAGGTTTCAAATTAGACCAGGTGGGTTTGTTTGGATAGCCGGGGTAGTCTTTTGGAAGGTACCCCTTTGGATATGGTCCCTGGGACACCTTTGGAGAGGTAAGGCAGCTTTTGGAAGAGGTCAGGTGCCCTTTGTAGACATGATTGTGCACAAACTCATTGGAACTATCCAAGCTGTCAAATAACTGTCAAGCTGTTAGAGAACTGTGTAAACTCATTGGAACTGTCAAGCTGTCAGTGATGTTCAAACTAATTGGAACTGTTAAAACTGTCAAGACATTTAACTCTGCTGAGTTTTAAACTTTAAAAAAAGTGTGTGTTTTAAAAAAAATAATGTTGATATTTTAGTGTCTGATGACATAAGCCTGAGGATTATCAGGCTTGGGCTGCACGAGTGATTTTACAAAGTAACATCACAGTGGGGTGCCTATTAAGGAAGCAGTTTCATTGACAGTTCTCACGTGGTTATCAAATAGAGATTTTAACAGCAGTTAGAATTTTATAGGTTTCTATGAGATCCTCTTTCATTCTTCTGAACTCGAGCGAATATAATCCTAACCAATTCAATCCGTCCTCATACATCAATCCCACCATCCCAGGAATCAGTCTTGTAAACTTTCTCTTCACTCTCTCCAGAACAAGATGATCCTTCTTCAAATTAGGAGACCAAAACTGCACATAATATTTCAAGTGTGTCCTCACCAAAGCCCTGTATTATTGCATCACAACATTCCTGCTCCTGCACTCAAGTTCTCTCGCTTTGAAGGCCAACATACATTTGTCCTTTTTACTGTCTGCTGCATCTGCATGCTTACCTTCAGTGACTGGTGTACAAGGACAGCCAGGTCTCATTGCAATTTCCCTCTCCTAATTTATGGCCATTCAGATAGTAATTTGCCTTCCTGGTTTTGCTACAGAGGTGGATAATCTCACATTTATCCAAATTATACTGCATCTGCCAATTATTTGCCCACTCACTCAACTTGTCCAAATTACACAGAAGGATTTCTGCATCCTCCTCACAGCTCATCCTCCCATCCAGCTTTGTGTCATCTGCAAATGTGGAGATATTACATTTAGTTCCCTCATCTAAATCATTAATATATATAGTAAATAGCTGGGGTCCAGCAGTGATCCCTGTGGTACCCCACTAATCACTGCCTACCATTTGGAAAAAGACCCGTTTATTCCTACTCCGTTTCCTGCCTGCCAACCAGTTTTCTATCCATCTTAAACCCATGTGCTTTAATTTTACATGCTAATCTCTTATGTGGCGCCTTTCGAAAGTTCAAATAAACCACACCCGCTGGCTCCACCTCATCACCTCTACTAGTTACATAGAACCATAGAAAATTACAGCTCAGAAACAGGCCTTTTGGCCCTTCTTGTCTGTGCCGAACCATTTTATGCCTAGTCCCACTGACCTGCACTTGGACCATATCCCTCCACACCCCTCTCATCCATGAACCCGTCCAAGTTTTTCTTAAATGTTAAAAGTGACCCCGCATTTACCACTTTATCCGGCAGCTCATTCCACACTCCCACCACTCTCTGCGTGAAGAAGCCCCCCCTAATATTCCCTTTAAACTTTTCTCCTTTCACCCTTAACCCATGCCCTCTGGTTTTTTTCTCCCCTGGCCTCAGCGGAAAAAGCCTGCTTGCATTCACTCTATCTATACCCATCAAAATCTTATACACCTCTATCAAATCTCCCCTCAATCTTCTACGCTCCAGGGAATAAAGTCCCAACCTATTCAATCTCTCTCTGTAACTCAGCTTCTCAAGTCCCGGCAACATCCTTGTGAACCTTCTCTGCACTCTTTCAATCTTATTTACATCCTTCCTGTAACTAGGTGACCAAAACTGTACACAATACTCCAAATTCGGCCTCACCAATGCCTTATATAACCTTACCATAACACTCCAACTTTAATACTCGATACTCCGATTTATAAAGGCCAATGTACCAAAGGCACTCTTTACGACCCTATCCACCTGTGACGTCACTTTTAGGGAACTCTGTACCTGTATTCCCAGATCCCTCTGTTCAACTGCACTCTTCAGAGTCCTACCATTTACCCTGTACGTTCTTCTTTGGTTTGTCCTTCCAAAGTGCAATATCTCACACTTGTCTGTGTTAAATTCCATTTGCCATTTTTCAGCCCATTTTTCTAGTTGGTCCAAATCCCTCTGCAAGCTTTGAAAACCTTCCTCACTGTCCACTACACCTCCAATCTTTGTATCATCAGCAAACTTGCTGATCCAATTTACCACATTATCATCCAGATTAGTGATATAGATGACAAACAACACCGATCCCTGCGGCACACCACTAGTCACAGGCCTCCACTCAGAGAAGCAATCCTCCACAACCACTCTCTGGCTTCTTCCATTGAGCCAGTGTCTTATCCAATTTACTACCTCCCCATGTATACCCAGCGACTGAACCTTCCTAACTAACCTCCCATGAGGGACCTTGTCAAAGGCCTTGCTAAAATCCAGGTAGACAACATCCACCGCCTTCCCTTCATCCACTTTCCTGGTAACCTCCTCGAAAAACTCTAATAGATTGGTCAAACATGACCTACCACGCACAAAGCCATGTTGACTCTCCCTAATAAGTCCCTGTCTATCCAAATATTTGTAGATCCTATCCCTTATCACACCTTCCAATAACTTGCCCACCACCGACGTCAAACTTACTGGCCGATAATTTCCCGGATTTCTTTTGGAACCTTTTTTAAACAACGGTTAAACATCCTCAAAGAAATCCAGTAGATTTGTCAAGCATGATTTTCCTTTCATAAATCCATGTTCTGTCCAATCCTACCCTGTTTTCCAAACGTTTTACTCCAAAATCTTTGATAATGGATTCTAGAATTTTCCCCACTAACTATCCCACTTACTATCTATAATTCCCTGTTTTCGCTCTACCTCCCTTTTTAAATAATGGGGTTACATTAACTACCATCTAATCTGTAGGAACTGTTCCAGAGTCTATAGAATCTTGGAAGATGACCACCAATGCATCCACTATTTCTCAGGCGACTTCCTTAAATACTCTGGGACGTAAATCATCAGGCTCTGGGAATTTATCGGCCTTCAATCCCATCAGTTTCCCCAACACCATTTCTCTACTAATACTGATATCCTTTAGTTCTTCCTTCTCACTAAATCCTGTGCTCCCCAACATTTCTGGTATTTTATTTGTGTCTTCCTTTGTGAAGACGGAACCAAAGTATGTATTCAGTTGGTCAGCCATTTCTTTGTTCCCCTTCCGAGCCTATTTTTGCCAGATGGGGTTAGAGTTGGGAGATGTCCTATTTCTGCACTCCCAACCAAGGAACCAAAATCCAGGCCACAGTGTGGCTTTAGCTCTTCAAAAATGTAGAGGAACCACCAACATGGTCTTTGTTGCCAGCCAAATCCAAGGAAAATGTCAATGACAACACAAGGAACTCTTCATTACATTCATTCACCTAACCAAAGCAGTGAATTGCGAGGCTTTGTGGTGGCATTGCAAAGATTTGGATGCCCAAGAAACTTCATCACAATCCTGCACCTGCTTGATGACATGACAGTAACTGTCTTGAATGGGAAAACTGAAACAGATGCCTTTAAAATGTGGACTGGAGTTCAGCAAAGCTGTGTGACAGCCCCTGTACTATCTACAACAATATCCGAGTGGCTATTCATCTCAAAGGTCAACTGCCCTTGTATCAGCATCAAGTACCATCCAGGCTGAGACACTAATTGCCCATCATCTCCATACCAAGACTAAACTCCCCTAAATGTACATTATTTATTTTGCAAATGGCTTCAGTGTCGTTCACCTCATGCCAGATTTGTAACCCACTATCGATTTCTTCAATTGTGTATGCAAAAAATTCGGCCTGTCCTTGAATGTTGCCAAAACAAAACTCTTTCAACGCACACCCTACTCATCCAAATATCCACCGTCTACATGTTCAAAGAGAGACTCTGGATTAGGCTGATGACTTCCCATGCCTTCAAGTGCAACATGCTTACTTGAATTCAAGTTAGTTTCAGAATACATGAGAAAAGCTATCAACAGTTATCCAACAGTTGGGAGCCTGAGGAAGCGATGGTCTAGTGGTATAATCACTAGACTATTAATCCAGAAACTCAGCTGATGTGCTGGGGACCCCAAGTTCGAATCCAGCATGGTGGAATTTGAATTCAATAAAAAATATCTGGAATTAAGAGTCCACTGATAACCATGAAACCATTGACGATGGTCAGAAAAACCCATCTGGTTCACTAGTGCCCTTTAGGGAAGGAAATCGGCCATCCTTACCTGGTCTGGCCGACATGCGACTCCAGAGCCTCAGCAATGTGGTTGATTCTCAAATGCTCTCTGAAATGGCCGAGCAAGCCACTCAGTTGTATCAATCGCTACCAAGTCTCAATAAGGAAATGAAACCGACTGACCACCTGGCATCGACCTAGGCACCGGAGAAGACAATGGCAAAACAAACAGCCCTGTCGACCCTGCAAAGTCCTTCTTTCTAACATCTGGGGACAAGTGCCAAAATTGGGACAGCTGTCTCACAGACTAGTCAAGCAATAGCCTGACATAGTCATTCTCATGGAATCATACCTGATAGATAACACTCCAGACACCACCATCACCATCCCCGGATATGTCCTATCCCACTGTCAGGACAGACCCAGCAGAGGTGACGGTATACAGTTGGGAGGGAATTGCCCTGGGAGTCCTTAACATTGACTTCGGATCCCATGAAGTCTCATGGCTTCAGGTTAAACATGGATAAGGAAACCTCTTACTGGTCACCACGTACCATCCTCCTTCAGTACTCCTCCATGTTGAACAACACTTGGAAGAAGCACTGAGGGTGACAAGGGCACAAAATGTACTTTGGGTGGGGTATTTCAATATCCACCACCAAGAGTGGCTCAGCAGCAGCACTCCTGATCGAGCTGGTCGGGTCCTAAAGGATATAACTGCTAGACTGGGTCTACAGCAGGTGGTGAAGGAATGAACTTGAGGAAAAAACATACTTGACCTCATCCTTACCAATCTGCCGGCTGCAGATGCACCTGTCCATGACAGTATCGGTAAGAATGATCACTGCACAGTCCTTCTGAAGATGAAGTCCTGCCTTCACATTGAGAATAACTTCCATAATATTGTAAGACACTATCATCATGCTAAATGGGACAGACTTTGAAACGATCTAGCAACTCAAAACTGGTCATCATGAGGTGTTGTGGGCCATCAACAGCAGCAGAACTGTACTCGAGCACAATCTGCAACCTTATGACCCGGCATAACCCCCACTCAACCATTAGCATCAAGCCAGGGGATCAACCTGGTTCAATGGAGAGTGCAGGAGGGAATGCCAGGAGCAGCACCAAGCATACCTAAAAATGAGTTGTCAACCTGGTGAAGCTACCAAACAGGACTACTTGCATGCCAAATGGCATAAACAGAAAGTAATAGACAGAGCTAAGCTATCCTATAGCCAATGGATCAGAACCAAGCTCTGCAGATCTGTCACATCCAGTCGTGAATGGCAGTAGACAATTAAACAACTCACTGGAGGAGGCTCCATAAATATCTCCATCCTCAATGACGGAGGAGCCCAGCAAAAGATAAGGCTGAAGTATTAACAGCAATCTTCAGCCTGATTGCTTCAGGTGGGGAACAAAACAGCCTGATTGCTTCAGGTGGGGAACAAAACAGTAGGTCAGTAAATACTGAGGCTGGGTTTGAGCTGGGGGCCAGGGCAAGGCTAGCTAAGAAGAGGAGCACTCTGGAGGAGGATGACCTGAGTGGGCCTGGAGGTCTGGAGTGCATCTGCTTCAATGCGAGGAGCGTAACGGGTAAAACAGACAAACTTAGGGCCTTAATGCTTATGCGGAATTTGGATGTGGTTGCGGTGACGGAAACTTGGTTAAAAGGACAGGACTGGCAGCTGAATATTCCGGGGTATAAGTGTTTAAGGCGAGACAGAGGAGGGGCTAAAAAAGGTGGGGGAGTAGCGATATTAGTTAAGGAGCATATTACCGCAGTGCAGAGGGTAGACAACTTAGAGGGGTCATGTACCGAGTCGCTGTGGGTGGAACTCAGAAACAGGAAGGGTGCAGTCACTACAAACCACCCAACAGCCCACAGGAAGTGGAGGAAAGGATATGTCAGGAGATTCTGGATAGGTGCAGAAAAAATAGGGTTGTTGTAGTGGGGGACTTTAATTTCCCTGGCACAGACTGGAAAGTGCTTAGAGCTGGGGGACCGGATGGGGAGGAATTTGTAAAATGCGTACTGGAAGGTTCTTTGGAACAGTATGTAGATAGCCCGACTAGAGAGGGGGCTATACTGGACCTAGTTCTGGGAAATGAGCCCGGTCAGGTCGTCAAAGTTTCGGTAGGGGAACATGTGGCAAATAGTGACCACAACTCTGTTAACTTTAGGATAGTAATGGACAAGGATGAGTGCTGTCCTACGGGCAGGGTGCTAAATTGGGGGAAGGCTGACTATAGCCGGATTAGGCAGGAATTGGTGGATGTTGATTGGGAGAGGATGTTCGAGGGTAAGTCCGCGTCTGGCATGTGGGAGTCTTTTAAGGAACTATTGATAAGGCTGCAGGATAGGCATGTGCCTGTAAAAAGGAAAGATAGGAAAGGTAGGATTCGAGAGCCGTGGATAACCAGGGAAATTGAGGATCTGATTAAAATGAAAAGGGAGGCGTACGTTAAGTCCAGGCAACTGAAAACAGATGGAGCTCTGGAGGAATACAGAGAGAGTAGGAAAGATCTCAAACGGGGAGTCAGAAGGGCAAAAAGAGGTCACGAGATGTTCTTGGCAGGCAGGATTAAGGAGAATCCTAAGGCATTCTATTCATATGTTAGGAACAAAAGAGTTGTCAGGGAGAAAATCGGACCTCTCAGGGACAAAGGAGGGGAATTATGCTTAGAACCCAAGGGAATAGGGGAGATCCTAAATGAATACTTTGCATCGGTATTCACGAAGGAGAGGGGCGTGTTAACCGGGAGTGTCTTGGAGGGAGGTGTTGACCCGTTAGAGAAAATCTCCATTACAAGAGAGGAAGTGTTAGGTTTTTTAGGGAACATTAAAACTGACAAAGCCCCAGGGCCTGATGGCATCTACCCTCGACTGCTCAGGGAGACGAGAGATGAAATTGCTGGGCCTCTGACGGAAATCTTTGTCGCTTCTTTGGACACGGGTGAGGTCCCTGAGGATTGGAGGATAGCGAATGTGGTCCCGTTGTTTAAGGGTAGCAGGGATAACCCAGGAAATTATAGGCCGGTGAGCTTGACGTCCGTGGTAGGGAAGTTGTTGGAGAGGATTCTTAGAGACAGGATGTATGTGCATTTAGAACGGAACAATCTCATTATTGACAGACAGCATGGTTTTGTAAGAGGGAGGTCGTGCCTTACAAATTTGGTGGAGTTTTTTGAGGAAGTGACAAAAACGGTTGATGAAGGAAGGGCCGTGGATGTCGTCGATATGGATTTCAGTAAGGCATTTGACAAAGTCCCACATGGCAGGTTGGTTAAGAAGGTTAAGGCTCATGGGATACAAGGAGAACTGGCTTGGCCATAGGAGACAGAGGGTAGTGGTCGAAGGGTCTTTTTCCGGCTGGAGGTCTGTGACCAGTGGTGTTCCGTAGGGCTCTGTACTGGGGCCTCTGCTTTTTGTGATGTCTATAAATGATTTGGAAGAAGGTGTAACTGGTGTAATCAGCAAGTTTGTGGATGACACGAAGATGGCTGGACTTGCGGATAGCGAAGAGCATTGTCGGGCAATACAGCAGGATATAGATAGGCTGGAAAATTGGGCGGAGAGGTGGCAGATGGAGTTTAATCCGGATAAATGCGAAGTGATGCATTTTGGAAGAAATAATGTAGGGAGGAGTTATACAATAAATGGCAGAGTCATCAGGAGTATAGAAACACAGAGGGACCTAGGTGTGCAAGTCCACAAATCCTTGAAGGTGGCAACACAGATGGAGAAGATGGTGAAGAAGGCATATGGTATGCTTGCCTTTATAGGACGGGGTATAGAGTATAAAAGCTGGAGTCTGATGATGCAGCTGTATAGAACGCTGGTTAGGCCACATTTGGAGTACTGCGTCCTGTTCTGGTCGCCGCACTACCAGAAGGACGTGGAGGCGTTAGAGAGAGTGCAGAGAAGGTTTACCAGGATGTTGCCTGGTATGGAGGGTCTTAGCTATGAGGAGAGATTGGGTAAACTGGGGTTGTTCTCCCTGGAAAGACGGAGAATGAGGGGAGATCTAATAGAGGTGTACAAGATTATGAAGGGGATAGATAGGGTGAACAGTGGGAAGCTTTTTCCCAGGTCGGAGGTGACGATCACGAGGGGTCACGGGCTCAAGGTGAGAGGGGCGAAGTATAACTCAGATATCAGAGGGATGTTTTTTACACAGAGAGTGGTGGGGGCCTGGAATGCGCTGCCAAGTAGGGTGGTGGAGGCAGGCACGCTGACATCGTTTAAGACTTACCTGGATAGTCACATGAGCAGCCTGGGAATGGAGGGATACAAACGATTGGTCTAGTTGGACCAAGGAGCGGCACAGGCTTGGAGGGCCGAAGGGCCTGTTTCCTGTGCCGTACTGTTCTTTGTCTTTGTTCTTTGAAGTGCCAAGTGGTCCCCAGTATCTCAGATGCCAGTCTCCAGCCAATTAGATTCACTCCACGGGACATCAAGAAACGGTTGGAGGCACTGGATACTGCAAAGACAGTGGGCCCTGATAACATTCCAGCAATAGTACTGAAGACTTGAGCTCCAGAACTTGCCACTCCCTTAGGCAAGCTCTTCCAGTACAGTTACAACACGGGCATCTACCTGACAATGTGGAAAATTGCCCAGGTATGTCCTGTACACAAAAAGCAGGACAAGTCCAACCCGGCCAATTACCGCCCAATCAGTCTACTCTCAACCATCAGTAAAGTGATGGAAGGAGTCATCAACAGTGCTATCAAGCAGCACATGCTCAGCAATAATTTGTTCAATGATGCCCAGTTTGGGTTTCGCCAGGGTCACTCAGCTCCTGACCTCATTACAGCCTTGGTTCAAACATGGACGGAAGTGTTAAATTCCAGAGGCGAGCTGGAGTGCGATAGCCCCTGACATCAGGGCCACATTCAACCAAGGGTGGCATCAAGGAGCCCTAGCAAAACTGGAATCAATGGGTATCAGAGAGCAAACTCTCCGCTGGTTGGAGTTATACCTGATACATAGGAAGATGGTTGTGGTTGTGGAGAGTCAGTCATCTCAGCTCCAGGGCATCTCTGCAGGAACCCTTCAAGAGTAGTGTCCTAGGCCCAACCATCTTCAGCTACTTCATCAATGACCTTTCCTCCGTCATAAGGTCAGAAGTGGGGATGTTTGCCAATGATTGCACAATGTTGCACCATTCACGAATCCTCAGATACTCAAGCAGTCCATGTTCAAATGCAACAAGATCTGGACAATATCCAGGCTTTGCTGACAATTGGCAAGTAACATTTGCACCACACAAATGCCAGGCAATGACCATTACCAATAACAGACACTCTAAGCACCGCCCCTTGACATTCAATAGTGTTACCAACACTGTCAACATCCTTGGGGCTACCATTGACCAGAAACTCAACTGGACTCACCACAGTGGCAAAAAGAGGCTAGGAATACTGCGGTGAGTAACTCACCTCCTAACTCCCCAAAGCCTATCCACTATCTTCAAGGCACAAGTCAGGAGTGTGATGGAATGCTCCCCACTTGCCTGGATCGGTACAGCTCCAACAACATTCAAGACGCTTGACTCCACCCAGGACAAAGCAACCCGCTTGATTGGCACCACATCTACAAACATCCACTCCTTCCAACACCAACGTACAGTGGCAGCAGTGTACACCATTTACAAGATGCTCCTGAGACAGCACCTTCCAAACCCACGACCACTTCCATCTAGAAGGACAAGGGCAGTAAATGCATGGGAACACCACCACCTGCAAGTTCTCCCTCAAGCCACTCACTGTCTTGACTTGGAAATATATCACCGTTCCTTCATAGTCGCTGGGTCAAAATCCTGGAATTCCCTCCCTAACAGCATTGTGGGTCAACCCACAACACATGGACTGCAGCAATTCAAGGCAGTGGCTCACCACCACCTTCTCATGGGTAATAGTAAAAAAGACAGCAGAACATTGAGAGGTTGGTAAACATTATTTCCTGAATAACTCTTTAAAAATGTACATTTTGATCTACACATGGATAAATCATTTATTTCGGAAGACAGACAGTCTTTGATACAGTTTCATGTCTGAATTTTTAAAAAAAACAAACAAAAATGCCATAAATCAGAGAGCAGCATTAAAAATACAATATCCTGGAAGTGTGCGAGACAATTCAATGAGACCATAGACAGATGTCTCATTAGTGCAGTTATTCACTGGTGATGTACTGCTACTGTTTCACATATTTATTTTCTCTGAACTAACCACTCAAAGTCATTTTTTTCCTTTAAATTGATGTCTAGCTAAGGCAATCAGCTGGGACTCTGGATCCAGATCTCAACCCTAGGTTAGGATGGGGCAGATGGTGGCTTGCTCTTTTGTTTCTCTCGCCACGAATGATGCACCTGACCTTTAGTTGGTTCCCTTCCCAACAGTATGGCTTAATTGAAACTCACTGTGTGGGAAATTTAAGGCCCATACAGTACAATGGAGCATCAAACCATTCAATTACATTGAAGCTGCTGTAAACTGAAGCAGGCCCTGGCCACAATGCAGAACACAAAGTTTTCCCTTATCTCAAAGAGTATTTGTGAAAAGTGGGATAGGATCGAATTTGAAAGATGTTGTCTGCAGAGCAGGTCTTGGTTTTGTCTAAAGATCTTGTGAGGCAGGCAGAAACACACCTGGGGACAGCAACATGAAGTTGAAAAAAGGTGAATCTCCTCCATATGATGAAGAACATGCAACTCAACTATCTCTGGGATCAGTCAGTTGACTGCACAAGGCTGGACACTGGCAGCAGTGATTTTTGTCATTTTGTTTTTGTATTTTTATTCCAATTCAATCAAATCAAGTCCAATTCAGAGTCTCAACAAGTTGAGACATTCCCGATCCAAGCTGACAAGACAGGGCTCTCACCTCCTGTCTTGGGCTTGATCTACATGATCCAAGCTGATTGGAGTAGGAATAGCTCCTCCTCCAAGGCTTGATCTCATTTGCATCTTAGCCAAAAGGCCGAGATGCCGCTTTTAAAAATTGCTTCAAATGAAGCTAAAATGTAACCTAATGACTTCAACCAAGTACAGCATGTCGATACTACATTTGATCTTTGCCAAAAGGCCGAGTTAGAATGCTGAATGGCTGACTTCCTCCAGGGGAGGACAAAGGTCTTCACCACAATCAAGGCTTGGTTCAAGCAATGGAATCTCATCATTCTGCATTTCTAATACATTTTCCCCTGAAGCGTCAGCGGCTTCAAGCTCTGGAATGTCATCTATGTTTGTTACCCTTCCTTTCACCTCAGGAATTTTCTCAGATTGAGGGCAAGGTCTCACCAGAAGGCCATTCTCATCCATTTTATAGTTTTTCAGAGCATCCCCTCTTCTTAGCTTCTGAATAACAGTTAACTCCTTCAATTCATATGGAAGTTCCATTGAGTAATTCTGGCAAGTAATAAAATACATATAGGTTTGAATAATACACAGGGAAAACAACGGAAACTGAAATCAGAATAGAGTGGCAACAGATTGGGAGGCCTGCCATCTCTACCTATTTTAACTTATAATGTGACTCCAGTTTCTCACTTCGTGGAGGAATTGCAATGCACTCTGGAGTTGCCCAATGAACCACTCAATTGTAAAAAACAGATTAAAGGCAGATCCGGTAGCCTGAAACAAGGCATTACTCTAGGTAATTAGCAGCAAATAACCACTGTTTGTCATCTCATTACCCACATTTTCAATCACAAGAGTTATTCTTTAATTGATTTTTTTTTCTTGCCAGCCTTGTGCACATTTTCAGGAGACTATAAAATGACAATATGGTGACATCTGTAAAAGGGCCTGAAGTTTTTTTTAAAAAAATCGACTAATTAAAATTTAAGAAACATTTTTAAAAACCTGAATTATACTATCTAGTCTATTATCATTCTGCCCAAACACTCACCTTTTCATTTGGCCCTCAACTTCTTTTTCAGTTTAATATTTGTGCTAAGCATTCCCAAAAAAGTTGGAGATCGTGTAAACCTCACTCTTGATACACCTACGGCATGAAACCCAACATCAGTACTAGAATGGGATGTTTCCAATTTCCCAAAGCAGTTGTTCTTCCAACTTACATACAGGAAATTGAGAATTTAATGGGAAGCTGTGTGCTGTGATCTGTATCTCTTCCCAAATGGGTAAAAAAGATTATATATCACAGAGAGGATGTGTTCAACTCATCAGTACAGATAAAAGACATTGTATACGCCTGTGACCATTTTAAGTCATAACCTTGAAACAGATTTGGCTGGGAAGTACAGTATGTGTTCTCTATATCTCCAGTCTCAGACGTTTAAACGCTTCATTGGGAAAATGATGGCTTTAGACTCTCCCACTCATACTTGAGCAGTGGGGTGCCTCATTATAATCAAAAGCAAAATTATAATTGCATTGGTTTTCATTAAATTCTTCAGTTTCATGGCAGCCATGGCTCAGTTGGTAGCATTCTCGCCTCTAAGTCAGAAGGTTGAGAGTTTGGGTCTCACTCCAGGATTTGAGCACATAAAAAAAAAAAATCAAGGCTGACACCCCAGTACAGTACTGAGAGCGCCCTGCACTGCTGGTGATACTAGCTTTTGGAAAAGACACTGAATTGACTGCTTCTCAGGTGGGTAATTCTATGCCACTATTTCCAGGAAGAGCATGGGAGTTATCCTGTGTCCTGATCATTATTTATCCCTCAATCATCGTTATAATTTATTTGTTTGTCAGATTGCTGTTTGTGGAAGCTTGCTGTGTGAAATCGATTGCTGGGTTTCCTACATTACACTTCAAAACTACTTGATTTTCTGGAAGGAGCTTTGGAATACCTTATGATCACGACACATACTACAAAAAAATGAAAATCTTCTTTTATTTTTTTGATGTCACCCTAGCTGCAATAACATAGCTCCCTGCGGTGGGCTTCATCTGATAGACAGAAATGACAAGACAGTGCATTAACCCCAAATTCAAAAGATTTGCTTTTTAAGAATAGAGCTTAGGTTTCTGACAGTCATTTTAAAATAAAAGCTTTGATATTTCCTTCAATATTAATGGTTACTCCAATAAAAGTAAAGTCACCGTAGTCTCAGATGACCATAGGCTGCTCTCCATTTTGAGGGGGGAGAGCTGACTTGTGGTGATTTAACCTGAGGCTCACCACAACTCAGGCGAGGGCAAGGTTCAGAAAGTGGGCCCTCTAGAATAACCTCAGCCGTATGGGAATTGAACCCACAATGTTGGTGTCGCTCTGCACCACAATTCAGCCAACTCAGCTAACTGACTCCAGTAGGTGAGCCCTTGATGTATGAACTCTTTTGCCACCTTCACAAAAATGTTTAATTTCTTTAATTTTTTTTCTTCAGTGTAGCACTATGGTGCAACTGTATTGTTACTCTTTTTGGTGCAATGAATTAAATTAAATAAACTGAGGGGCAAAGCAAAAAAGAGCATCCCTTTAAAAGGGTACTTGCCGAAACAAAAACAAAGCATAAATGAAACTTCAAACATCAAATTAAAATGTGATTAAAAGGGCTGATAACAAACTCCAGTCTCTACGATGCCCAATGAGCGTGGAAGGCCTTGATGGTGCCCGTGGACACCACATGCTCCCTCTTCAGGGACACCCAGTCGCAACAGAGGGGCAGACAGTCAAGTCTGGAAATTTGAAAGGAACAAATGACGAGAAATAAACATCAGGTTGATTATCGGGACACTGGGTCACGCCTGTGACAGTCAATCTACCCCATTCTTCCGAATGGTGATTGACAATGCACAGCAAGCCAGCAATTTCTATTATGGACACATAATGGATATTATGCATCGAGAATGACAGAAAACTAAATAATGGCTAGTACAAGTAGTATGGTTTCTGAAGTTTCCCAAAGGGGTTCCTGAAGCCCTTGTATCCAGCCTGCGGACCCGCTCTTCAAATTATGGGAAAGTTGAATGAAAAATCTGCTTCTGAAATCAGAAACAGATTCCCTCCAGAGTTTGCAGTAGGACCAGCAGCAAATTTAGGAGCGAATCAGTCTCTCATTGGACATGCAGCAAGTCATGTGAAGGTGACTGGCTGCCCCTTTATTTTCAGAGTGAGCTCTCTATTGCTCTTCTGCGCAGGTGGCAGCCTGTGAAGGAGCACAGGGCCAAGATGGAGGAGCAAGCAGGCAGGCCACCAGGGGAAAAGCTGGGGGAAGAGTAGGGAAAGCAAGGGCTTTCCAACAACCTGTAGGAGGTCGGGGCAGACTCGCCGAGCAGCTGGGGGTTGAAGCAGACTGCCAAATGAGAAGAGGGCCTGGCCACCACCTTCTGGCTTGGTGTCCAAACTCCATGGGGAGTATGTGTGCGTGCCTGTGTGTGTGTGTGTATTGAGGTTGTATGAGAGAGTGAGAGTGGTTGTGTGTGTGTGCGTGCATGAGTGAGAACCCCGAGACTTGGAGTGAGTTGGAAATGCACACACTGCCTTCTTCATCCTCCCTCTCAAAAGCCTACTCACAAAGTGGATCAGAATGGCAACCCACCTACTTTTGTGTGAATTCTGCTGAGGCCAGCACAGAACGTGCGCCACCAAAGCCGAATGCAAAGTCAAGTGTATTTTTAAACCCAACTCCTTGGGTAAGGCTTGGTTCTCCATCCCTTCCCTGGTTACCCTCGGGCCTAGTCTATTTCTCTCTATCTCTGTTTAAGTTTAATTGATGAACCTTGCTGCTAGGTATATTTTAATGGGCATTTTTATTAATTATTTTCTTTGAAATTAATTGGTTTGACATTGATAATTTTGAAATTCATATTTGATGTTGTAGGAAACCTTATCTTACTGAAATTAGACTATCGGCCCCTTGAGTGAGAATAAAAATTGAAACATGCCTCCCCACCCAAAAATATTGGACAAGCCTGATTTAGTGCGTTTCCCTCTTTGCAAGTTCTGGTATTATAGAAATTCTACAAAGCTTGCAGGCAGACAGCTGGACATTCTCTTTTAGAGTATTGTACAGTTACAGCACCAAGCCTCACCACCAGACTGTGCCAGAAGGGTACCAGTTAAAATATAAACATTGATAAAAATTACAGGAAGGACAAACTTGGATGGTTCAAGGGTAGTGGTACATGGCAGCACCCACCACAATACTTCTTACATAATACCCTACTTTCTGATAAATTCAGAGACCGTTTGTAACATCTTGGATTTCCAGTTTTGTAGATCGCAACCTCATCTGCTGCCGTGGGACAGTAATCAATTTGCCACTCATTCTTAAGTTGGGAACTGGCTGCTTGTGTCACAGAACGACAAAGGCAGCAGAAGGTAACACCTGAAGGAATTTTAGGAAATTGCCAAGCAGTTCTTACCTCAGCACTTCCCAGGTTGATGCAGGGCATATTTCTGTACATGCTCAGGTAATTGTCCACCTGGGTTGTGAAATCCACCATTAACTTGTCCATTAGGACAAAACGGAGTGAAAGCAGGTACATCACCTTCAATCCTGCTCTCTGCATTAAGCCTAGAGGGAGAGGACGGCAGGTCCACACCTTTGGGTTGACCTGCACACCAAAAGACAAGACAATGCGAGAAAAGATGAGAAATGAATCATGATAGCCATTGACTTCTCTTCAAAATAATTTCAAGTTGGGCCCAAAGTTAAACTTATCTCTTCCTCTGAGTATTGTTCAGATTCCCCATACATAGGCCTTTCGAGGGTCTTATATTCCAACTTCACTGAACCATTTACTACATGCATCATACTGCACTGCCCCAATTGCAGCTCAATATTCAGTAAAGTGCTGTAATCAGCCACAATGGCTCGGGAACCAAAAATAATTATATACCTGGCCCCCACGCACAGGATATTAGTGAGACCAATTTGGACTGTCCAGTTATTGTTGCGGGAAGCATTACACCCGATAGTCAGAGCACCTAACACCAATATATTGGTATGACACTCAGTGTGCTGAGTAAGGAGGCAAGTGTGGACTCCAGTTGGAGATAGTTGAGAGGTGAATGTGCACTCGCAAATTGGAGGTAAGTGCAAGGGAATACAGGTAGGATGGGCCAAGTGATGGGCACTGAAATTCTATGTATTTTGAATTTTACTTCTCACTAGCTAGTACTGCTGAAGTGGGCCCTCAAATGCTTACAAAGACCCATCCAGCTTTAAGAACTTGGGAGAGAAAAATTGCTCAAATTAGATTTATTCTCGATTTCTTTCTGCTGTTAGTTTAGAATCTTGATATGAGCCTAGCTACCTGGTTTTACTGAGGGATCAATAAATAAGGACTGGGTGTAGTGGTGAAGGGAATTTTTTAAAAATCCAAAACCAATTACTTAGAATCTTGGTATAAATTGCAAGATATAATATAATTTTCTTTTAAAATGCCCAACTCTTGTCTACTTTGTATTTTGTCTTAACTTTATCGCAATTTTATCAAGAATAGCATCCAGTCATCAATTCATCTGCCATCTCTTATAGAATGGTGATTTCTAAACACCTCAAAAAATGATGGTAATATGCCAAGTGACAGGAGTAGTCAAGCAGTTCATCAGTTCCAAACAGAGAGAATCCACATCTGTCATTTTTTGCTTTTCTTACAAGAAGAGAATGGACAGGCTAGAGAAGCTCCTTACTACAGGGATGGTTAAAGGGAGATTTACATAAACATAGGAATTAGGAGCAGGAGTAGGCAACTCAGCCCTTCGAGCCCATTCCGCCATTTAACATGATCATGGCTGTTCTAATCCTGGTCTCAACTCCATTTTCCTAATCCCTACAGTGCAGAAGGAAGCCATCTGGTCCATCGGGTCTGCACTGACCACAATCCCACTCAGGCCCTATTCCCGCAACCCTATTTTACCTTGCTAATGCCTCTGACACTAGGGTTAATTTAGCATGGTCAATCAAGTTAACCTGCACATCTTTGGACTGTGGGAGGAAACCAGAGCACCCGGAGGAAACCCACGCAGACACAAGGAGAATGTGCAAACTCCACACAGACAATGACCCAAGGCCAGAATCGAACCTGGGTCCCTGGTGCTGTGAGGCAGCATTGCTAACCACTATGCCACCGTTATCTCTTATCTCTTTCTCCACTGCACTCTGGAGCAGTGAATTCCACAGATTCACAATCCTTTGCGAGAAGTAGTTTCTCCTCATCTCAGTTGTGAACCTACCTCCTCTCACTCCATATCCATGACTTCTTGTTCTAGACTGTCCCAAAAGGGGGTACATCTGCTCAGTCCACCTTCTTAATCCCCTTTAGCATCTTATGTACCTCAATCAGAACCTCCCCTCATTCTTCTGAATTTCAGTGAGTACAAGCCCAAGCTATTCAACTGCTCCTCATACCACAGCCCTTTCATTCCTGAAATCTGGTGAATCTTCTCTGAACTGCCTCCAGTGCCACCACATCGTTCCCCAAGTAAGGAGACCAAAACTGGACACTATACTTCAGATGTTGTCTCACCAACACCGTATAAAATTGTAACAAACAATTCTTTACTTGTAAAATCTAGTCTTTTTGTAATAAATGCCAAGATTCCATTTGCCTTTCTTATTATATGCTGCACCTGCATACCCATTTCTGCGATTCGTGCACAAGCACCCTCTGCACTGCTTCCTATTTAAATAATAATTTGCCCTTTTAATTTGCCAAAATGGATAACCTTGCACTTATCTGTAAATTCTTTACCTCCTTACCACAGCCTGCTTTCCCACCTATTTTAGAATCTGTCACCCACAAATTTTGTTTTGTTACACTCTGTCCCTATTTGCAGATCATTTATATAGATTATAAATAGTTGAGGTCTGAGAACTGAACTCTGCAACACCCCACTAGTTACAGTTCACCATCCAGAGAAGGATCCATTTATCCCAACCTTCTGTTTTCTGTCAGTCTGCCAATCCGGTGTCCAAGCCACTACTCTACCCCAACTCCCTGGGATCTAACCTTCTGGATCAGTCTTTTATGCAGCACCTTGTCAAATGCTTCTGGAAGTCTAGATATACTACATCTACAGGCTCCCCATTATCCACCTTGCTGGTCACATCCTCAAAGAATCCAGCAAGTCTGTCAAGCACAACTTGCCCTTCACAAAACCATACTGACAAGGTGAATTAAGCTTTGTTTTTCCAAGTGTTCAGTTATCTCCTACTTAATGACTGACTCCAGCAACTCCCCCATCACAGAGGTCAAACTAAATGGTCTATAGTTTCCCACTCTTTTGCCTCTCTCCTTTTTTTGAATAAGGGTGTCACATTGGCGTGTTTCCAATCCACTGGTATCTTTTGTGAATCCAGGGAATTTTGGAATATCATAACTAATGCATCCACTATATCTGCTGCCACCTCCTTTTACACCATAGCGTGCAGGCCATCAGGCCCCAGAGACTTTTCTGCCTTTAATCCCATCAGTTTACTTAATATCTTCTCCCTAGTTATAGTAATTTCATCAAGTTCCTCTGTAGTAACTGCGGTTTTTGGGAAAAAATATCTCCCACTGTGAAAAGAGACAAAACATTGATTTAGTGCCTGTGTCATTTCTGAGTTTCCCATTATTACCTCGCCATTATCATCCTCTAAAGGGCCAACATTTACTTTCACTATTCTCTTCCGTTTTATATACTTATAGAAGCTTTATTAGTGCTCATGTTTTCTGCTAGTTTCCTTTCATAGTTCATCTTAGTTCTTTTGATTCTGCTTTTAGTAACCTTTTGCTGACATTTAATGTTCTCCCAATCCTCCATAAAGGATCAAGTAAATAAAGAAAATTACCGGTAAATAGGTCGATTGCAACTTGCTGTGATCTGAAATGCACTGCTCAGAAGGGAAGCAGATTCAACTTTCTATAGGGGCTTGGAGAAATATTTGAAAAGGGAAGAGGCAATTGTTCTTTCATCGAGCCAGCACAGGCATGATGGGCTGAGCAGTCTCCTGTGCTGCATTTCTATATTTTGAACAATCCATCCTCTTGGCACTGAAATGTAGATGATTATATTCAACAGAGACACCCTGGGGCAGTATTATATACACTATCCAAACAGTTGCCAAATACCTTGGCTGCACGTGCACTGTGCTGCAGGAACAGGATTTTTGTTGTGGGGAGGCACAGGTGACGGATCAGACTTTCTTCCAAAGTACTGACACAGCTGGGAAGAAGTCCTCCTGCTTCTAAGGAGAACTGCAGAACATCTGCAACCTGTAGATTATAAAAGTATATAGACGCATTGAAGGATAGACTAAAAAAGCACAAGGGAGAATATAATAAAGAGTTTGCTCATAGTTGTTTGAGGAAGGACAGGTGGTGGTTTGAGTGGAGCATAAATGCCCATGTTTGTCCCAAAGGCCTGTTTTTGCATTGTATATTCTTTGTAATTCTATGTATAGTGAGGGTTTGTTTCATGTGTAGGATGCATTGCACAGCCATTCACCAGACAGAATCTGTATCGAACTCACCAAAGCCAAGTTGGGCTGGAGAAATTGAATGGGCGAGGAGGCTTCCTACATAGCCTAACCTGTCCTGATTCTTAATCAATTCATGTGACAGGGAAAGGAAGAGCCATTAAAATCACAGCAATCTAACAATTATTATTGAGGTGCTGGGTTGGGAAGAATCCCTGACAAGACCCCAGAAAGTAAGGACCACAAAGCTGGATGGCCAACATAAGGAGAAATTACTACACAACTCATAGAGACACTGAAAATAGAAACAGCAGTAGGCCATTTGGCACTTTGAGCCTGCTCCACCATTCATTATGATCATGGCTGATCATCGAACTCAATAGCCTAATCGCACTTGCTCCATATCCTTTGATCATCTTCGGCCCAAGAGCTATATCTAACTTCTTGAAAACATACAATGTTTTGGCCTCAACTGCTTTCTGTGGTAGCGATTTCTACAGGCTCACAACTCTCTGGGTGAAGACATTTCTCCTCATCTCAGTCCCAAATCATTTACCCAGTATCCCGAGACTATATAAATTTTAATACTCTATTGCACACAAGGGGTTCTGAAATGTCCACCTCCTTCATCAGTTATGTTTCCCCCTCCACATTAGTTAACAGGTGCCAACTACTCCAGCTTCTAGATCTCTGTACTCAATTTCTTCCCTTTAATTTTATTTAATAGGATTCCCCTTGTCCTTCATGCCCAGTTGAACACATGGTGGGTCATGAACTACACAATTTCATTACCAAATACAAAGGTTTATATCTGAGTTGTGGACTTACCAGATCACAGTAGAGCTAAACATAAGAACATAAGAACTAGGAGCAGGAGTAGGCCATCTCGCCCCTCGAGCCTGCTCCGCCATTCAATAAGATCATGGCTGATCTTTTTGTGGACTCAGCTCCACTTACCATAACCCTTAATTCCTTTACTGTTCAAAAATGTATCTATCCTTGCCTTAAAAACATTCAATGAGGTAGCCTCAACTGCCTCACTGGGCAGGGAATTCCAGATTCACAGCCCTTTGTGTGAAGAAGTTCCTCCTCAACATAGTCCTAAATCTGCTTCCCCTTATATTGAGGCCATGCCCCCTAGTTCTAGTTTCACCCGCCAGTGGAAACAACTTCCCTGCTTCTATCTTATCCATTCCCCTCATAATCTTATATGTTTCTATAAGATCTCCCCTCATTCTTCTGAATTCCAATGAGTAGTGCCAGTCTACTCGGTCTCTCCTCAGAAGCCAACCCTCTCAACTCCGGAATCAACCTAGTGAATCTCCTCTGCACCCCCTCCAGTGCCAGTATATTCTCTCTCAAGTAAGGAGACCAAAACTGTATACAGTACTCCAGGTGTGGCCTCACCAGCACCTTATACAGCTGCAACATAATCTCGCTGTTTTTAAACTCCATCCCTCTAGCAATGACGGACAAAATTCCATTTGCCTTCTTAATTACCTGCTGCACCTGCAAACTAGCTCCTTGAGATTCCTGCACAAGGACACCCAGGTCCCTCTGCACAGCGGCACGCTGCAATTTTTTACCATTTAAATAATAATCTATTTTGCTGTTATTCCTACCAAAATGGATGACCTCACATTTACCAACACTGTACTCCATCTGCCAGACCCTCGCCCACTCACTTAGATTATCTATATCCCTTTGCAGATCTTCAGCATCCTCTGCACACTTTGCTCTTCCACCCATCTTAGTGTCAGCTGCGAATTTTGACACACTACACTTGGTCCCCAACTCCAAATCATCGATGTAAATCGTAAACAATTGTGGTCCCAACACTGATCCCTGAGGCACACCACTAGTCACTGATCGCCAACCAGAAAAACACCCATTTACCCCCACTCTTTGCTTTCTGTTAGTTAACCAATCCTCTATCCATGCTCATACATTACCCTTAACACTGTGCACCTTTATCTTATGCAGCAGTTTTTGGTGTTGCACCTTGTCAAATGCCTTCTGGAAATCCAGATACACCACATCCACAGGTTCCCCATTGTCCACTGCACATAGAACATAGAAAAACTACAGCACAAACAGGCCCTTCGGCCCATAAGTTGTGCCGAACACATCCCTACCTTCTAGACCTACCTATAACCCTCCATCCTATTACGCTCCATGTACTCATCCAGGAGTCTCTTAAAAGACCCTATTGAGTTCGCCTCCACCACCACTGACGGCAGCCGATTCCACTCGCCCACCACCCTGTGTGTGAAAAACGTACCCCTAACATCTCCCCTGTACCTACCCCCCAGCAACTTAAACCTGTGTCCTCACGTAGCAGACATTTCCACCCTGGGAAAAAGCCTCAGAGTCCACCCGATCTATGCCTCTCAACATCTTATACACCTCTATTAGGTCTCCTCTCATCCTTCGTCTCTCCAAGGAGAAAAGACCGAGCTCCCTCAACCTATCCTCATAAGGCATGCCACTACATGTAATGTTCTCAAAGAATTCCACCGAATTAGTCAAACATGACCTGCCCTTCATGAACCCATGCTGCGTCTTACCAATGGGACCATCTATATCCAGATGTCTCGCTATTTCTTCCTTGATGATAGATTAAAGCATTTTCCCTACTACAGAAGTTAAGCTAACCGGCCTATAGTTACTTGCCTTTTTTATACAATGGCGTCACATTTGCTGTTTTCCAATCTGCGGGGTGGAAAAGAGCAGACCTGACTTGTTTTTTTTTCAGATTGGGTTTCATTTCAAATCTATTCTTGCAGGCTTTCTTTCTCTCCATCTTTCATGGGCGGCACGGTAGCACAGTGGTTAGCATTGCTGCTTCACAGCTCCAGGGTCCCAGGTTCGATTCCCGGCTCGGGTCACTGTCTGTGTGGAGTTTGCACATTCTCCTCGTGTCTGCGTGGGTTTCCTCCGGGTGCTCCGGTTTCCTCCCACAGTCCAAAGATGTGCGGGTTAGGTTGATTGGCCAGGTTAAAAATTGCCCCTTAGAGTCCTGGGATGCGTAGGTTAGAGGGATTAGCGGGTAAATATGTGGGGGTAGGGCCTGGGTGGGATTGTGGTCGGTGCAGACTCGATGGGCCGAATGGCCTCCTTCTGCACTGTAGGGTTTCTATGATTTCTATGTTTGCTTTGGCCTCTGCCTCGACTTTTAACTCCCTCACCTACTTGTGCCTCACTGATGAGCTCTTGTACCATCCAAGAGTTTTATATTCAGCAGTTTGCAAGTCATTCAACCCATTATGTCTCTGTGATTAGAGTTTTTGTCCTTTGTGTACCCATTTTCGTCTTGCTTCATTCACCAAACTTACCACGATGCTTGCTCATCATTTTCTCTTCAGATCTGATGAAAAGTAATCATGTGATAATGTTAACGTATCTTAACTGATCTGTGGTGTATTCCAAAACAAATCAAGCTTAGTACAAAATTTCTGATTTGTAAATATTTCAGGGACTGGAATTAACTCAAGAAAAAGGCTGAAGTAAAAATAATTAAATAATAGATACCATAATGGGGACAAGGTGATGTAATGGTAATGTCACTGGACTAGTAACTTAGAGATCCAGGATAATACTCTGGAGGCACGGGTTCAAATCCCATCAAGGAATTTGACTGGCAGAATTTAAATTCAATTAATAAATCTAGAAGTCCTCAGGTGAGTGTCCTCGGCCCAACTATCTTCAGCTTCCAACTACATCAGTGACTTTCCTTCCATCATAAGGTCAGAAGTGCGGATGTTTGCTGATATGCACCATGTTCAGCACCATTTGCGACTTCCCAGATACTGAAACAGTATGTCCAAATGCAACAAGACCTGTACAATATCAAGGCTTGGGCTGACAAAGAACAAAGAATTAAGAAAATTACAGCGCAGGAACAGGCCCATCGGCCCTCCAAGCCTGCGCCGACCATGCTGCCTGACTTAACTAAAACCCCCTACCCTTCTGGGGGCCATATCCCTCTATTCCCATCCTATTCATGTACTTGTCAAGACGCCCCTTAAAAGTCACTACTGTATCAGCTTCCACTACCTCCCCCGGCAACGAGTTCCAGGCACCCACCACCCTCTGTGTAAAACATCTGCCTCGTACATCTCCTTTAAACCTTGCCCCTTAAACCTGTGCCCCCTAGTAATTGACCCTTCCACTCTCGGAAAAAGCTTCTGACTATCCACTCTGTCCATGCCTCTCATAATCTTGTAGACTTCTATCAGGTCGCCCCGCAACCTCCATCGTTCTACTGAGAACAAATCAAGTCTCCACATCCTTCTGGTAGTGTGGCGACCAGGATTGAACACTATATTCCAAATGCGGCCTCACTCAGGTTCTATAAAGCTGCAACTTGACTTGCCAATTTTTAAACTCAATCCCCCGGCCGATGAAGGCAAGCATGCCGTATGCCTTCTTGACTACTTTCTCCACCTGCATTGCCACTTTCAGTGACCTGTGACAAGTAATATTTGGTCATTGTCTGGCACTTGTCTGACACATCTCCAATCAGAGAGAATCCAACCATCGCCCCTTGACATTCAATGGTATAACAATCATTGAATCTTCCACTATCAACATTCTGGGCATTACCATTGACCAGAAGTGGAACTAGACTAGCCATATAAATATTATGGCTATAAGAACAGGTCAGAAGGTAAGCATCCTGGAGCAAATAGCTCACCTCCTGACACTCCGAAGCCTGTCCACCATCTCGAAGACACAAGTCAAGCGTGTGATAGAACAGTCTTCCCGTGCCTGGATGAGTATGGCTCCAACAACACTCAAGAAGCTTGATACCATCCGAGACAAAAAGCAGCTCGCTTGATTGGCATCCTTCCACAAACATTCACTCCCTACACCACAATGGCAGCTGTATGTACCCTCTACATGATGCAGTGCAGGAACTCACCAAGGTTCCTTAAACAGCATCTTCCAAGCCCACAACCACTACCATCTAGAAGGACAAGGACAGTAGATACATGGGAATATTACCACCTGGAAGTTCCCCTCCAAGCCAATCACCATCCTGACTTGGAAGTATCCGTTCCTTCGTGGTTGCTGGGTCAAAATTCTGGAACTCCCTAACACACATGGATTGCAACAGATTTGGAAGGCAGCTCACCACCACCTTCTCAAAGACAATTAAATATGAGCAATGAATGCTGGGCCAGCCAGTGAAGCCCACATTCCTTGAATGAATAAATAAAAAAATATAAAGCTAGTCTCAGTAGTGTGACCAATGAGAACTAAAATTGATTGTCGTAAAGAACCCTTGTCCCTGAGGGAAGGGAATCTGCCATCCTTACCTGCTCTGGCCTGCATGTGACTACAGACAGGAATGTGGCTGACTCTCAACTCCCCGATGAAATGTCATGGCAAATCAAGGAGTACAAGGGCATTACAGATGGGCAACAAATGATGGCCTTGCCAGTGATGTTCACATCCCATGAAAGAGTAAAGAAAAAATGTTGTGGATTGAAGTGTTTTTGGAAAAAATGCCATCACAAAAACAGCATGGGTAGCCAATTGTTAATGTAGTCATCACCTGCAATAAAGGTACAGCCTCCTGCTTCCGAGACAGTCCCTCAGGATCACTCCAATTTAATGAATTCTGAGATGCTGGTAAGTCTGATGTGTGATCTGCACTTTCTGCCAAATGTGGGGCAAGTGATGCTGAAGGGTTGAATTATTGGAAAGTTTGTCATTCTTGATTATACTTCTGCATGTTCCCAATAAAGTCTCTCAATGTATTTGATGCCTTCCTGAATTAATCTTCTCCATTTTGGTTCATCACAAGCCAGGGACTCAGGGGTTATTTAACCTCTTCAGCGTTGCTTTGAGGGCATTCCTGAAGCGTTTCCATTGTTCTCCTGGGAATCTCCTGTCACAACTATTGTGAGCTATAGTGTTGCGAGTCTCGTGTCTTGCCCAGAGGAGCTGCCTTGACTATTAGTGCTTCTATGCTAGGCATAGGGGATGCTGCTGTTTGACACTCTTTCTTCCCACTGGATTTGGAGGATCTTGCGAAAGCACTGCTGGTGGTACATCGACAGTGGTTTAAAGATGCCTACTCTGGGTTTACAAGTCTCAAAACATATAGAAACACAATGATCACTACAGGATGTTACAGGGCACAAATATTCAGATTCACTGATAGTTTGCCTTGTGCTGGGTACAACATGATCCACACAAAATGGTTACCAATTGTTTCCAATGTATAGAAATGTAATTTCAATTGTTATGACTGTGATGCGAGTTGGTTTAGCCACACTAATCCACAGGTCTCACCATTTAGTTCTCATTGGTCACACTACTGAGAACTTTAGTTTAAAAGTTTAATGCACTTATCATACTGGCCAATTATTTACCTTCACTACTGTTTGATCTAGAAATTAATCAAGCTTCTTCCAATAAACTCAGAATTTAAAAAAAACAAGTTGCAAAAACTGGTTAACACACAAATGTACTATGGAAGTATACTTATCCATCCCTTTTAAAAAATACCTCACCACGCATGCATCCACACGAGCAACGAATGGACAAACTCATACGGTCTTTGTAAAGATGGAGTTTGGAGGATAGGCTTTATAAAGGATCACGTTTGATAGTTTCTACACTGTTGACCTGGAGCTTCCTCATGTGAAGACGATCCCGAGAGATGCCTGGAGGTTCTCACTAACAGAATTTAGGCATGCAGGAGAATAAAGAGCTGGATCAATTCTTCTTGTCTCAACTTTACAAGTCTCCAATTGCAGACAAGTTATACTCAGATGAGGATTCTTTGGCTGCAGGTTGACAACCACACACAACTTCAGATAAGGCAGGGAGAGAATAGGACAGTATTCCTTCTCAGCTTAATCCCCAAAATGGGGATTCAAAAATCCCCTTCATATGTTAACAATATGTCAAATGTAGTTCTTCATATGTCAAAAATAACAGGTTCAAATCTTGAGCTTCTCTGTCAGGTGAATTCCAGTAAACCACCAGGAACAATTTTTTCCCGACAATTAAAATAATTGCAGTTCAAACAAAAACTCTCCCCCATCAAGGACCATACTGATCAAGTTGTTGAAATCATGTGATTTTTCACAGGCAAGGTGAACTTACAATTTTCTTTAAAAATGTTGGTACTACTCAGCCTCAACAGGAAACTGGAATACTCTGCAATATCATACGGCAGCTGGAAAACTGAGGAGAGAGAAAATAGAGTTAATGTTTCGAGTCTGTATGACTCTTCTTCAGAGCTCTGAAGAGTCATACAGACTTAAAGTGTTAACTCTTATTTTCTCTCTCCGTATATGCTGTCAGACCTGCTCAGTTTTTTCAGCATTTTCTGTTTTTGTTTCAGATTCCAGCATCTGCATTTGTATTTGACTTTTATTCTACCCGTTTCCCTTCCCAAGCCTAAGGTGATTACTGAGACAGAAATAATTACAACTACAATGGAGTGCTCCAAGCTGACATTTCTAAAGGAGGGAGGCAGATTGATGGCACTGTAGCCATAAATAAATTCCATGAGCTATTAAATTACTGTACGTCAGATTGAAATCTCTGAAAACTTTAAAAGTCAGTAAGGTCTGGGCCTATCTATAAAATGTAGGATGCAGCACTGTTGTCTTTAGTGATTTTTAAAAGCAGCTATAAGACAATCAATTTACTGGTATTCAAAGAATCCTGAAGTAATTCAGACTACCGAAAATTGTTGACCCCTGAATAACTGGTTGGTCCAGTTACTGGACTCTGACCCTCCTCCTTCCCGAGCTCCAACTTGCTAAAACTATTTTTAATAACAGTATACAGATGTGTGCAGTAGCACAGTGGAGAAAGTCCTTTCCCCATAACTCTAGGGAGTTCAAAGAGCAGCACTTAAACCAAAGACTCGCCATCAGTGCCCCCAACCTTTGTGTCAATGAACAGTCTGTGACTGGCCATTCATGTGCCTAGAATCATAGATTGGGTAAGGCACAGGAGGCCATTTGACATTGTGTATTGGCTCTCTACCAGAGCAACTCAGTTAATCCCTCACCCCATCTTTCCCTGTAGCCCTGTAACTTTTTTATTTTCGGGTGTTTATCCAATCCCCTTCTGAAACTCAAATTTTATCTTTAACTGCTTGTAATGCCTCCAACTTCCAGGAATTACATCTCAAGTTCTTTTCTTTATTTGCAGATGCTGGCACTAGTAGGAATGTGCCTATTAAGCCACATTTTGAATTATCAATTGTTCACTTTGAGCATTACTGAGTCCATTTGAAATTATATTACTTCTGATTGCTATCTTTACATTATAAAATCATTCTGCCTCAGTTTATTTGATTTAGTTTATTGATTATTTGATTTACTCAAAATAGGAGAAAAGCATTTTACACGAGTCTGATGAGTTTTCTTCTTGGACTGATATTTGGTTATTGCACTGTATCTAAGTACAGGATGTAGCCAATCTTATTCATTGCACATTTAATGGTGGTGGAGCTGCCATTTCAGCATAACGCTTGCATGTTTTTTTCAGAAAGGAGAAAATATAAGCACAGCAGCAGGGTTCCACTTAAGTGGGGAAGTGGGCAATGAAAAAGTCACCTTTTGTCCAGACGCAATAAGGTTGGCTGTGATGTTGAAAAGATACTTGGACTAAGTATGCCCAATTCCACATGGCCTAGCCTGTGGTTCACCATTCTATCTGGAACACAGGCCCACAGTTCAGAGCAGTGGTTCCCATAACAGTGGTTTATCACAACACACCTACATACTATAAAAAAATCCGAGGCACACTTCTTTTCTCCATCAAAACTGCCCCCAGCAAAGGCCTGTTATCTCTTAAAACCTCCTAAAAACTCATCAAGCCACCATTTAACATGAATACCATTAGTTTAATAAGTTTACAATGAAAGCTTCATCACCAGTTGCATGTCAAATACATTATTTTTAATCCAAAATGTACGCAATTTAAAATTCTTTCCATTAAAGATTTCAATTGTATTCAATTTTTTTCTGTATTTCTTAATTTGAAAGTTCATAAATGAAAGAAATATTGAATGTAGCATCTTAGCAACAACGTTAATGTGGCACCTGGGCCTGCTGCTGTGAACAGAGTCTCTTGATCTGGGGAGGAACTGACGAGAGGGCAACTTGCAGGACTTGCTCCAATGACAGGCGCTTCTTGATTTTTTTTTACATAAGACAGTGTTGAGAACGCCAGCTCACACAGGTAGGTTGTGAGAAATAGTAATACGGCTAAAGAAAAATTGACATTCTTTCCCAGCAGGCAGCTAAAATGTCCCCAGAGATATCTCTGCAAACTTCAGTTTCAGTGTATGATCCATCCTGAACTCTGGCAATTCTTTTTATAGTAAGAAGTCTAACAACACCAGGTTAAAGTCCAACCTTTTCTCCAACCAACCAATTCTTTTTATGCCAATTTGTTTTTTGATTCAAAAGGAAGTGAACTAAATGGATCATGTGCTTAGGCAAATTTCCCACATGCATACATGGTAAGTAGCATTGAACATCTCTTGTAGCATTTCAAGATATGTGGAGACGAGGTTGAGTATAGTTTTGCCAGCGGGATTTGCTGATGCCAGCTTGGACATCTCAAAATCAACTCATTTGCCACTTTTATTCTGCTAAAGGACCAGTTTTGATCTGAAGCCTTGAACTTTATCTGTGGAAGTCAGAATGTTCTTTTTTCCCCCTGCATTTAACATTCCGCTCTTTCAGATGGCTGAACAGATCTGAAAGATATGCAACTTTAGCACACCAAGAATGATCACATATTAAATCTGTGAGACAATTCATGCACAGCTGAAAACTCTCAGCACATTCCGGAGCTCATAAACATGAGCAAGAACCTTTCCCTGAGATAGCCATCGCAATTTTGTGTGCGTGAGTAAACCCTGGTACTTGGCTCCCGTCTCTTCATACAAAATAGCAAACAAGTGCAATTTCGCACTAATTCATCATGTCACTGGTGTGTCAAATACTGCAGTTAACTCAGATGGTATTGTTTTGGCAACAAGGGCTTCATGGTGTAGGACACAGTGACTGACCTCAATGTCAGGATTCTGTTCTTTCACCTTACTCACAAATCCTTTAACTAATTCTGTCATGGAAGCTGGTCAGTGCAGATGCTACCGCACTCAGCCCAGTTAAGACAGTTGTAATGCAAAACATTTCTTCTTTAAGTCGCATTATCGGGTAATTATTTGCAAAAAAATGAAATTCTCTTTGATATAATCCCCATCAGCATATCTGACATTGGTTTAGGAGCTGGCAGTATCCACTAATATCTGTAGAGTCAATCTTCACTGCAATTTTTTGACTCATTTCTAATTTCTCGTGAAGCACCCATTCAATTTCAAATGACACTTTATCAATATACTGTTTGACTGTATTGTTAGAATGAGGAACTTTGTCGATTTATTGGGCATTATCAGCTCCCAATATTCCTGTCACAATACTTCTGCAGAATTAGGGTTTCAACAACGGTGTGCAGCTTCTTTGATTTGGCTGACCTCAACCGCCAGGTAATTCACCTTCTATGCATTATCTGAAACTGCACACACTCCATAATATGTTGATTTTGCTTTATGTTTTGTACTCTCAGCTATTTGAAATACTGTACATCTTTGCTGGAGAGTGAACAGTGTTTGTATTGAAATGGCACTTCAGCTTACTTGGTACCACTGCAGCATTTGAGGGCTTCTGCCTGCAAATTAGGTATTCTGGGATAGGGCAAGAGGCACTACCAGTCCACGAAGATCCAAAAGCCAAGTAGCGGTCATTGTACAGTCTGTGAACGCACCTCGCTTTTGGATTCTGTTCTTTTGCCCACATGTCAGAGAGGAATTCTTCACCTCTTGATGAACTCATCCATGGCAAACTGTGGTCAAACCTATCACACTATACAATAAATGCCTCAAGCCTCAATTAATAAGCACAATTTCAGCTCTGTCTGTGCCAAACCGAACACTACTCTTCCGAAGGTGTATCCTTGTCCCAACACCCACAGCATGGAGTTTTCAAACTTTGGTTGTCTTCTCAGGTCTTTGGGGCTTCTTTTGGTGTTTCTTCAACTGGGACTTTTCCCAGCCCACTTCATTCAAGGTCAGCTCCTCATAGTCCTTTTTCTAATTGCAGCCTGTTTTGCCTGTTCTTAACTTCATTGGTTCCAGTCCATTACCCCGATCTTATTCCCTTACTGGGAAATCTGTTTTTTTACTTCTCCCTCTCCTGTTTTCCAACCGCTGCCCGTCTCCCTTGCTTCTCCCCTGTCGTCCTTGCATCGGACTCACCTGATGAAGGGGCAGCGTTCCAAAAGCTAATGGCTTGTGCTACCAAATAAACCTGTTGGACTTTAACCTGGTGTTGTGAGACTTCTTACTGTGTTTACCCCAGTCCAACGCCGGCATCTCCACATCATCCCTTGCTTCTCCCAGGGATTTTGCATATTGAGTTTTTGCTTTTTGTGGGGGGACATGGAGCCTTCATCTTCAGTTTCGTGGTTGGCATCTCAAGGTTCTGGGGAACACAGAGTCGCATGCATGCACCAGCCAGGAAAGGTCCATACATGAAGCTAGGAATTTTAAAAAATCTTGGTCAGGCCCATGCACATGACCAACATAAAAATCCAAACTGTGCATGTGCTTCAGATTAGCAATGTAAAATTATCCAAACAGTAGCTGCTTCCCAGCAGCTGCATGCACGATAGGGCCAATGTTCCACAGGACTTGGAGATGTCGACCACAGAGCTGAAGATGAAAGTTAGTTTCAGTTTATTTACATGAATTTTGAATCATTTTGAATATTATTTAATTGTGGCACACTGATTGGGAGCAACTGGTTTATGATGAGAGTTGTGGATATCAATTGTTGAGTTTATTTAAGACAAAGGATAGATTTTTGGGTTCCAAGAATTTAAGGGATATAGGTATAGGGCAGAAAGGTGAAGTTGAAGTAGATGATCAGCCATGATCTTGCTTACAGCGGGAGCAGGGTTAAAGAACCAAACATCCTATTCCAGCTTCTAATTCTTATGAGCTATGGCCCTTCATCTAGCTTCCACATTAAAAGGATACTTTTATAAAAGATAATAAACACAGAATAGGAGGAGACATCAAGTAGAGAAAGCTACCTACACCAATGATTAAACTCAAGATGCCAGTTCTCAAACCAATGACAAAGCTCACGCTCACCTGAGTATCAAAGACATTGGTGAGGTCCACTCTGTACTGATGGTACAGGCAGTCAGAAACCAAGCGACAGTCATGGATCACCTGAATTAATCACAAAACAAAAAAGTTACCAAGCTTATCCAAAGTCCTGTGGAATGTGCAGTGAAGTCAACCTGCTGATAAAGATGTGCAGTCTTCTCGCACCACTAGAATGAGAGGTTGTTCGATAATAAGAGGTTGAGTAAATTGAGCTAATATCCTCTGGAGTTTAGAATAATAAGAGGCGATTTCACTGAAACATACAAGATTCTAAAGGAACTTGACAGGGTAGATGGAGAGATTATTTCCCGTGGCTGGAGAACCTAGAACTCAGGTAGAGAATCAGGATATGGGATCTTTTACAACTGAGAAATTTTTTCTCTGACAGGGTTATGGAACTTCGGAAGTTCCTACAGCAGGAGGTTGTGGATGCTCCATCGTTGAATATATTACAGGCCAAGTCAGATTTTTCTTCTCTCTGTGAATCAAGGTATGTAGGTAGTGGGTGGGCAAGTGAAGTTGAGGCAGAATCAGTGAATTGTTGCAGCACAGGCTCCCATTGGGCCTGACGTGCTTGCATTGGTTCTCCAAATGAGCAATTCATTTAGTGCCATTTTCCTGTAGCTCTGCACATGTTTCCATTTTCAAATAATGATCCAATTCTCTTGAATGCCTTGACTGAATCTCCACCACACTCTCAGGCAGCACATTCCAGATCCTAACCACCCACTGCATGATATTTGCCAATTACCTTAAATCTGTGCCCTCTCACTCCGTATCCTTCCACTAATGGGAACAGTTTGCCTTAATCTATTTTGTCTAGCCTCTTCATAATTTTGAATAGCTCCATCAAATCTTCTCTCCAAGGAAAGCAATTCCAACTTCTCCAATCCTTGCATCAGAAGTTCCTCATCTCTGGAAACACTCATGAATCTTTTTTGCACACTTCCTAATGCCTTCACATCCTTCCGATAGTGTGGCGCCCAGAACTGGATGCAATGCTCCAGTTGAGGCTGAACCAATGTTTAACATAAATATATGTTATCCTTGTATTTCATGCCCCTATTAATAAAGCCTAGAATATTAATGCTTTAATAACTGTTCTCTCAATCTGTCCTGTCACCATCAACAAAGGTCCCTTTACTCCTGTATCCGCTTTAGAATTGTATATTTTAGCTTATATTGTCTCTCCTAGCAAAATTAATAATTTCACACTTCTCAGCGCTGAATTTCATCTGCCATTTGTCTATCCAATATGAAGAGGCAGCTCCAGGAACAGAATCAGGATTCTGGGATCATGTCCAGACCGGCAGTGATCTGATGAAGAACCCAGGAAGATACAGGGTGAAGATGTGGAGGCAAAGTTCAGGAACTATAAGGGAGGCAAGGACACCGCGATGTCTTAATTAAATGCACCTTCAACTAGGCTGCCTGGGCATGGCTTGAACTTCATGCCAAGAGTGCCACCTCAAACATTTCTGAGGAGGCAATCCTTCATCCCCAATTTAAAGCAGCCAATCTCTATTAAAGTTTGCAGCCCCTGCAGCGCCACTCACATTTGGAAAACATGAAGCATACGGAGTTCACTAAAACAAATCAATACTTATATTTGTACACAGGGACAATAAATGAACATAACATAATAAAATATCAAATGTCACACAGAAATCAAAATTAATTACAAGATGACAGGAAATCATGCCACCTGTGAAAATCTCTTTGGGTTCACAGTGCCTTAAAATTAAGCTCGAGTGTGCTGCAACTTTTGCTGTCACGTTGCTCCTGATGACCTTGCTGGTCGTCCTCTGGCCAGTGAAAAAGCATGGGAAAAAGAAATTACATATATTTTTTTCCCTTTCTTATTACCAGCAATGCAGCAGTGAAACTTAAGTTTTTGGAGTTAGATCAGTCATGATTTCATTGATGAACAGTCTCAAGCTGCTAAACAACCTATTCCAGTTCCTTTAAGGTCAAGAAGTATCGTTTACAGCTCAGTACTCCAGTGCTCTATATCATAAATGGGCACAATCTGATTGTGTTCCTGATTCTCTCAAAGACATCTCCCAAAATGGTCATACTGCTGACCAGAGAATATGCTGAGTGAAGAAACATTATGTATTTTTCCAAAATCTGCAGGATTAACACATCAAAGCCATTTAGGTTGGGCAAACAGCAGACAATTTGCCTGTTGCCCAAGCTGTGCAGCATGGCACAATTCCATGCCTGTATAGACCACAATTGTGCCAACTTACTTTGAGTATACCAGAGTCCTCCAAAATCATTTTCAGTCCATTCTTAAATGCCACTGGTCCCAAGAGGAAAATATCAAACAGATAAATTCGATCATTTGTTGCAATCTAGAAAAAAAGTGAAAAAATTAAACGATACTTAGAAGGTAGTAAAAGCTATGACTCAATAAGGAACTGTTAGGGTACCAGAGCAGAAACCCCAAAGTATGTTACAACTAGACCCCAATAAGTTTTTTTATTCTGGCATTAGTGAGAGGATAAGGTGTTTCAGTCCAGGTGTGATTCAATCAAAACAATAGGAAGTTTTTATCAAAACAAACTTCATTTTAACAACAATTCAACTAGAGAATGGATTAGCTTAACATTTAAACAATACTTAACCATGACAAAATACAGGTCTTAACTGCTAGCCTATCTCTATTAGTTCCAATTTAAGCAATATTCTTCTTATAGACTTAAATTCCTCTTCAAAACTAGTTAGAAGCAGTTTACGAACTCGGGCTTGTTAACAGTTCTAGAGTCTTTGAATACCTCTGGAGGGCGAGACAGAGAGACACCTGCCTTCTGACAGCCCCAAACAGCAGCCTCCAGAGAGTGAGAGCGAGACAGAAAGACACCTTGTTTCTTTCAGGACCAGGCAGAAGGTGACAGTTTTTAAAAAAACTTTCTCTCCTGCAAACATAGCTCCACCAATTATCTGTCTTTACCAATCAACCTATTCAAAAATTATCCTGGATTCTCAGCATGGAGCTGCATGTTATCTCAGACAAATCGGCATCTTGTAAACAGAGCTGATTTTTAAACATAATCCTACATGGTACACATATTTCTTAAAAGGCACAATATCATTGTAGAACTAGACTGGCATTCAAAACCAACCGCCTCATGAGCAAAAATCGAAGTTCAAAATAGTAAACTAGTTGACCAAGGGAGGCACAGCTTGTTAGAGCATTATTGTTTGGTACCAAATGCTGTGATCCTCACTCAACCTCAGCCACATCAGTAATGCGGCTAGGGAAAAAAAAATCTGGAATTAAGAATCTACTGATGACCATGGAACCATTGTCGGTTTTCAGAAAAACCCATCTGGTTCGCTAACGTCCTTGGGGAGCTGTCTGCTTACAAGGCTCAGTAACAGAAAACATGCCTTCATCGAATCTTCCCAGCAATGGCTGCATGTTCCTCAATCGTTTCAATACAAGGCACAGAAGGGATAATATGGATCTGGGAGATGAAACCTAGGCATTTTACTTGGAAACTTAATAAATAAGGTGCTCTAAAATGAGCACTGGCTAAAGCTGTTAAATAGTTTTGACAACTTTAGCTAATATGGTCTTTTTAGGGTTAACATGGGGTCTTAACCTTTAATAAGTAATTAAAAAATAGAAGATAATTAAACATTGGTATTTTGGAATTCAATGACTGCCCAGGCACTGATATAGGGCTGGAAAAGTACCTGTATCATGCACAGCTTTCCAAAGCGGCAGATATCAATTCCTTCCACTGCAACCCCAATCACACTTTGCTGTTTAATGTGGAAGATCTACAAGGAGTCAGACAAAAGACACAATCCTTTAGAAACTGACATTTGTACTTTCAGCTACTCTCATTTCTCTTCCATCAGGAAGCCATGTAAAATGTATTTGAAGTTCTAATCAGAATGCTATTCTGTGTCCATCCAATAGCCAGGAGTGTGAGAGAGACATACAGAAAATGTGGTGCGAGACCCATGTCTCCTGCTTTTCCAAAAGCTGCTGCACCTGGCAACTCATGGATAATGAAAATCAGTGTAGGGTGAATTACCCAGTGACAATCCCCTCTTGAGTCATGAGAGGAAATGTGATAGCACTGAGTGGAGATCAATCAACGGGACTAGGATCTAGTGCTTTGCAACAATATTGTTCAAATGCTTCTTCCAAGTCTGTTCTATTGTCTCAATAACAATGTTGAGTGCTTGATTTATGATCCAGACTTCACGAATACCTGAGAGGTATGATGGAGTAAGAAGTCTCACAACACCAGGTTAAAGTCCAACAGGTTTATTTGGTAGCACAAGCCACTGGCTTTCGGAGCGCTGCTCCTTCATTGGGTGAGTGGGATTTCAGTTCACAAACAGGGCATATAAGGACACAAACTCAATTTACAAAATACTGGTTGGAATGCGAGTCTTTACAGGTAATCAAGACTTAAAGGTACAGACAATGTGAGTGGAGAGAGGGATAAGCACAAGTTAAAGAGATGTGTATTGTCTCCAGCCAGGACAGTTAGTGAGATTTTGCAAGCCCAGGCAAGTCGTGGGGGTTACAGATAGTGTGACATGAACCCAAGATCCTGGTTGAGGCCGTCCTCATGTGTGCGGAACTTGGCTATCAGTCTCCGCTCAGCGACTCTGCACTGTTGTGTGTCGTGAAGGCTGCCTTGGACAACACTTACCTGAAGATCAGAGGCCGAATGCCCGTGACAGCTGAGGTGTTCCCCAACAGGAAGAGAACACTCTTGCCTGATGATTGTCAAGCGGTGTTCGTTCATCCGTTGTCGTAGCGTCTGCATGGTCTCCCCAATGTACCATGCCTCGGGACATTCTTTCCTGCAGCGAATCAGGTAGACAATGTTGGCCGAGTTGCAAGTATATGTACCGTGTACCTGGTGGTGAGAACACCATCCACCAGGTACATACACTTGCAACTTGGCCAACATTGTCTACCTGATACGCTGCAGGAAAGAATGTCCCAAGGCATGGTACATTGGGGAGACCATGCAGACGCTACGACAACGGATGAACGAACACCGCTCGACAATCATCAGGCAAGAGTGTTCTCTTCCTGTTGGGGAACACCTCAGCTGTCACGGGCATTCGGCCTCTGATCTTCGGGTAAGCGTTCTCCAAGGCAGCCTTCACGACACACAACAGCGCAGAGTCGCTGAGCGGAGACTGATAGCCAAGTTCCGCACACATGAGGACGGCCTCAACGGAGATCTTGGGTTCATGACACACTATCTGTAACCCCCACGACTTGTCTGGGCTTGCAAAATCTCACTAACTGTCCTGGCTGGAGACAATACACATCTCTTTAACCTGTGCTTAACCCTCTCTCCACTCACATTGTCTGCACCTTTAAGACTTGATTACCTGTAAAGACTCGCATTCCAACCAGTATTTTGTAAATTGAGTTTGTGTCCTTATATGCCCTGTTTGTGAACTGAAATCCCACTCACCCAATGAAGGAGCAGCGCTCCGAAAGCTAGTGGCTTTTGCTACCAAATAAACCTGTTGGACTTTAACCTGGTGTTGAGACTTCTTACTGTGCTTACCCCAGTCCAACGCCGGCATTTCCACATCAGGTATGATGAAGTCAGGAACACGCAAAGCAAATGTAAAATCTCAACCCAGACTGAATAAGTGGTTTGGCAGCCTCCCCTGCTGGCAGAATGAGACCCTGCCGTTAAAGGATGTTACAACAGTTTGCATTCAAACATCACCTTTAACACAGTAAGGCATCCCAAGCTACTTTACAGAGGTGCCATCAAAGCTCAGTCACATAAGGAAGTATTAAGACAGTTTTAGGTAAGTTTTAAAGAGTGCTTTAAGGATTAAAAAGCAGAGAGATTTATAAAAATAATTCCAATGCTTGATGCCTCAGCAACTAAAAACATGGATACAGCTGGTGAAGGATGTAAAGAGATATGGAAGAGATCAGAAGTGGGGAATGCAAAGGTCTCAAAGAGTCATGGGTGGTTAGAGTTAGTCAGGGTGAAGCCATGGAAGATTTGAAAACAAAGATGATTTTTTTTCAAATCGAGGGATGTATGAAGAGCCAATGTAGAAACATAGCAAGTAGGAGGAGGTCATTCGACCATTTGAGCCTGCACCATTCATTATGATCATGGTTAATCATCAAATTTAATAGCCTGTCCCAATCTTCCCCCCATATCCTTTGACCTCCTTTGTCCCAAGTGCTATATAAACTGCTTCTTGAAAAAAATAAAGTTTTGGTCTCAACTACTTACTGTGTAGCAAATTCCATCTTTGTCCTAAACAGTCTACCCTGTATCCTCAGACTGTGACCCCTCTTTCTGGACACCCTCATCATTGGGAATAGACTCTTGCATCTACCCTGTCTAGTCCTGTTAGGTTTCTATGAGACCCCCCTTCATTCTGAACTCCAGCAAATACTATCCTAACTGACTCAATCTCTCCTCATACGTCAATCCTGCTATCCCAGGAATCAGTCTGGTAAACTTTCTCTGCAGTCCCTCCAGAAAGTTAACATCCTTCCTCAGATAAAACCAAGACTGCACATAATATTCCAGGTGTGGCCCTGTGTAATGGCAGCAATACATTCCTGCTCCTGCAATTGAACCCTTTCACTATGAAAGCCAATGTACCATTTGCCTTTCTAAGTGCCCACTGCACCTGCACGCTTACATTCAGTGACTGGTGTATAAGGACACAGAAGTCTCATTGCACATTCCATTCTCCTAAATTATAGCCACTCAGATAGTAATCTGTCTTCCTGTTTTTGTTACGGAAGTGGATAACCTCATATTTATCCAAATTATACTGCATCTACCAATTATTTGCCCACTCACTCAACTTGTCCAAATCACACTGAAGGATCTCTGCTTCCTCCTCACAGTTCACCCTCCCACCCAGCTGTGTCCCTACAAATTTGGAAGTATTGCATTTAGTTCCCTCATCTAAATCATTTATATAGTGAATAACTGAGATCCCAGCAATGATCTCTGCAGCATCCCACTAGTCACTGTGCCATTTGGAAAAAGACCTGTTTATTCCTACTCTTTGTTTCCTGTCTGCCAACCATGCGCTTTAATTTTACACGCTGATCTCTTATGTGGGACTTTATTGAAGTCCAAATAAACCACATCCATTGGCTCCCCCTTATCAATTATACTAGTTACATCCTCGAAGAATTCCAGTAAATTTGTCAAGCATGATTTTCCTTTCATAAATCCATACTGACTCTCTTCCAATCCTGTCAGTTTTCTCAAGTGTTATGGTATAAAATCTTCGATAATGAATTGTAGAATTTTCCCCACTACCAATGTCAGGCTCACATCTATAATTCCGTTTTCTTTCTACCTCCCTTTTTAAATAGTGGGGTTATATTAGCTACCCTCCAAACTTCAGGAACTGTTCCAGAGCCTGTAGAATCTTGGAAGATGACCATCAGTGCATCCACTATTTCTCAGGCCACTTCCTTAAGTACTCTGGGATGTAAATCATCAGGCGCTGGAGATTTATCTGCCTTCAATCCCATAACTTTCCCCAACACCATTTCTCTACAAACTATTGGTCTCCTTCAGTTCCTCCTTCTGTAAATCCTGTGTTTCCAATATTTCTGGTATCTTATTTGTGTCCTCCTTTGTGAAGATCGAACCAAAATATGCATCCAGTTGGTCAGCCATTTATTTGTTCTCCATTATGAATTAATGGCTCTGATTGTAAGGGACCTACATTTGCCTTCATCAATCTTTTTCTCCTCACATACATATAGAAACTTTTAGTTAATTTTTAAGCTTACTCTCATACTCTATTTTCCCCTTCTTATTCAGTCCCTTGGTCCTGTTTTGCTGATTTCTAAACTGCTCCCAATCCTTACTCTACTGTTTTGATTGGCCAATGTCTCTCCCTTGGATCTAATACTATCTCTAATTTCCCTTATAAGCCATGGTTTGGCTACCTTTCAGTTTTACTTTTGCGCCAGACAGGAACAAACAATTGTTGCAGTTCACCCATGCACTCCTTGACTGTTTGCCACTGTCATCCCTTTTAGTACTGTTTCCCATTCTATCATAACCAACTCACACCTCATACCATTGTAGTTTCATTTATTAAGATTCAGGATCCTAGTCTCAGAATCAACTATGTCACTCTCCATCTTGATGAAAGATCATGTCATGTAGGTCAGCATGCTTTGGGTTGATGGGTGAACTGGATTTGGTTTGGCTTAGGACATGGGCAAGAGTTTTGGATGAAGACACGTTTATGGAGGGTGCAGGTAGGAAGCTAGCCAGGAAAGCATGAAATAAGTTGAGTCCGGAGACAACCAACACATGGGTGAAGGTTTCAGCAGATGAATTGAGACAACTGAGACGATCAGGGATGTTACAAATGTGGTTGTAGATGGTCTTGGTGTTAGAGCAGAAATGTTGCCAGAAGCTAACCTCGGGGTCAGAAAGAATGATGATGACAGCAATTAACTGGAACACAGCACCTGGAACCAAGATTGGCAATTGAGTGACTCTCCTGAAAGTCAGTCTTTATAAGACCATAAGACATAGGAGCAGAATTAGGCCACTCGGTCCATAGAGTCTACTCCACCATTCAATCATGGCTGATATTTTTCTCATCCTCATTCTCCTGTCTTTTCCCCATAACCCCAATCCCCTTATTAATCAAGAAGCTACCTATCTTTGTCTTAAAGACACTCAATGACCTGGCCTCCACAGCCTTCTGTGGCAAAGTTCCACAGATTCACTACTCTCTGGCTGAAGAAATTCCTCCTCATCTCTGTTTTAAAGGATCATCCCTTTAGTCTGAGGTTGTGCCCTCTGGTTCTAGTTTTTCCTACTAGTGGAAACATCCTCTCCACATCCACTCTATCCAGGCCTCGCAGTGCCCTGTAAGTTTCAATAAGATCCCGCCCTCATCCTTTTAAACTCGAACAAGTACAGGCCCAGAGTCCTCAAACGACAAACTCTTCATTCCAGGGATCATTCTTGTGAACCTCCTCTGGACCCTTTCCAAAGCCAGCACATCATTTCTTAGGAACGGGTCTCAAAACTGCTCACAATACTCCAAATGGGGTCTGACCAGAGTCTTATAAGCCTCAGAAGTACATCCTTGCTCTTGTATTCGAACCCTCTCGACATGAATGCTAACATTGCATTTGCCTTCCTAACTGCCGACTGAACCTGCACATTAATCTTGAAATTTTTTGAAATCTTTGATATCAATCTTTCACCACTCTTTACCATGTCTACAATTCATGAAGATAACATTGAGGCATAGGTCAGTAATTGGTTGGGAAATAAAAGACAGGGGTGCAAGGATAACAATTATTCTTGATCAGTGGGGTGAGACAAGATATTGCATGGCATCCTCAGTTTTTCACCATATATAGAGATGGCTTGAATGAATAAAGAGGTGATATGACACAAAGGTAGCAGGCAGAACTGAGAGAATGGGAGAGGATGCTACAAAAAGGGACATAGATAGATTACTGAGCGTATCAAACTACAGTAGATGAAGTTCAATGTGAGATATTCCATTTTGCTTCAGCAGATGTGCACCGATCACTGAAAAATAATCATGGGCACAAAAAGTAATCTCAAAGGCTAATGAAATATTGGTCTTTGTTTCAAAGGCATTCAAAAGCAAGGCATCAGTTGTTCAGAGCCTTTGTCAGATTCCATTTGAAGTACTGCATTAAATGTTGGGCATCAACCCTCAGAGATGGTACATTATCTTTGGAAGGCGTATAGAGCAGAATCACTATAATGATATCAGGGCTTAAAGGGATAAATTGAGAGGATAAATTTGGCTTGTATTCTCGATTTTAGAAGGTTGGGTGGCAATAAGATTTGATGTATCGTGGAACATGGAATAAAATTGGAATAATGAGGTTAAAATGCAGATCAACCATGATTTAATTGATTGATGGAATAAGTTCAAAGGGCGAAGTGGCCTCCTCTTGTTCCAATGTAGATCCCTTTGCTACCTCCAAGCTATTTCCACAATCTGCTGACCTTCCATTCTCAACTTTTGAATTAGTTTCTAAACACTCTGTTTTCCATATCGCGATCAGTGAAGTGTCCAAGTATACTTACATTAAAAACACTTTACAAGCGGAAGTTAAAGTGAAGCAGAAACAGAGTACCATCTTTTTATGCTATATGAAATAGGTGTGAGAATCGTCCTCTTTGGCTCTTCTGGACATCCTCTCTAGAGAGGAGCATGGCTGGAAGCCTCAGACAGAAAACATAATGGCCGAGGTAACTTTCCCAGTCACAGGCATTGCCTGGTGCAATTTTTCAAATCCGCCTCCCCTGAAGAAATGTTTGAATATGAAAATTGCTGAATGAAGATGCTGCAAATTGGAAACAGACTGAATGAATCCTATTGACAGAAATGAGCAAGAAAAGATTGGTTTGTTTTGAACTACTTTCTTAGACCATAGTTTGATGAAAGGAAAACTTGTATTTTTGTACCACCTTCTATATTCTCACATTGTGAAGAAGTGACCCAGTCAGTAAACAATGCAACATGTTAGCAAGACATGCTTTTAAACAATGTCCCTATGTGGATTCAGTCCTCTACATGAGGGACACTGAGACAGTGACCTTAGTATCATTAAATGGCTGACAATTTAATGAGGAATAATTCAAGGTTTGAACTAAGTAGACTGGGTAATCTTGGATGGGAGAGAGAGGAGGATAGGAAATGAGATTGTATATTCCAGCTTCAAAATAACTGATAAAACACATCAACAATCAAGTCCTTTGTGCCTTGCTTGCAGTTGGTGTGTGATTATCTGTGAGCAGAGCTCTGTCAGTTGACAATATTTTTGGACTAGAGCAGACAGCTTGGACAGAAAAAGCTTCCCTACTTTTTCGTGACAACAGATACAATTTGAAGGATAAAGAAACTTGTAACCAGGGAAAGATCAACTCGATGAAAATGCCAATACTTCAGAGCCAAGGAAATTTTTAAAGAAAATTATTTCTTGGGAAGTGGCATTTAAAAGGTGGTGAGCCGCTTTCCTGAACTGCTACAGTCCATCTGGTGCAAGTAACCTTACTTTACTGTTAGGTAGGAAGTTCCAGGATTTTGGTTCCATGACAGTGAAGAGACCGTGATTTAGTTCCAAGTCAGGATGGAGTGTGGTTTGGAGGGGTACTTGCAGATAGCAGTGTTCCCATTTATCTGCTGCCTTTTCCTTCTTGGTGGACAAGGTTGTGGTTTGGAAGGTGCAGTCGAAGGAGCCTTGGAGAATTAGGACATCCCTACTCACATCAACAGGTACCCAGGACAGAACAGTGCCAGAGCTCAGTATGATAAGCGTCACTCATACTGTGCATGTGAAAGATATGGAATAAAATAAAATGTGTTCTTAACTGTAACCATCACTTTATTTCACTTACAACATTTATCTGTACCCTGCCAAGCCTGATCTAAGTTTCAAGAGTTCTGAAACACTGCATCATGCATTCTTCTCCCAAAAATTGGGATTTATTTTTACATTTTGCAGCAGCAAGTTTCAATATACACTCAGAAGTATCACTTCTATTTCTTATACATTGAGAGAACTTATCAATGCAAACCACAGTAGACTAGTCAGTTCAAGTTACAGATTCATTCAAAATTAATTTAATTCTTCAGATGTTAGACTAAAGAAGTTTTAAGCAAAAGTATTTTCAACTGGCAATTAATTAATGAATATCATGCTCCCAGTTATTTTACTTGAAAGCTTTGGGAGTGACTGCTGGGTAATTTTTAAACAACAAAATCATTTTTGATGATGATACCCAGTTTTGTACAACTGCATAGCATTTTGTTTAAAAACAATAACATGTCCTTCCAGTTTCCCTCCCTTCTAGTATTGGAGTGGATGAAAGGCACTTCCCTTCCCTTCCAAGTGAATGCCTGGTGTGTCTCAGTATCACATTTAGCCAGGGAAATAGTCAACTGTAGGGAAGTCTAACTGATCAGGTCTGTTCAATCCTGCCCATGAGAAATGGTATTTGCAACCTCAACTGACAGATGTTCAGTTATGATGTCCTCAAGTCAAACAGCTGCCCAATAATCATTCTATCGATTAAGATATTATCTTGTACTGAATATTTTTTTAAAAACAAATATAAGATAGAAGGGCTATAAAAGTTAAGGGGTGAAAGATTGACAACTAGGTATTTTAATACTTGAAAGGAAAAAACAGAGGGGCTTTTCACAAAGTGTGTTAAATTAGAAGATTAAGTGAGTGGGCAACAAATAGACAGATGGAGAATAATGTAGGGACGTGCGATGTTATTCACTTTGGTTATTAGATTAGAAAAACAGAGTATTTTTTTAAATGGCATAAAACTTGAGAATGTTGATGTTCAGAGGCACTTGGGTACATTCATACAAGGAACACAAAGTTATCATACAGGTGTTGGAAGCAATTAGGAGGGCAAATGGCATATTTGCCTTTTTATTCCAGCCATGCATTCATTTTTTGGTTGGTTCCTAGGATGAGGCGCTGAGTAAATTGGTCCTATATGCTCTGGAGTTTAGAAGAATAACAGGTCACCTCATTGAAACATACATGATTCTAAAGAGGCTTGAAAGGATAGACAAAAGTTGTTTTCCTTGCTTGGGGAATCAAGAACATGTGAGCACAGAATAAGGGGTCATTAATTTAGGACTGAGTTGAGGAAATAATTCTTCACTCAGGATTGTGAATGCTCAATCATTGGATATATTTAAGGCTGAGAAGCTGGATTTTTGTTCTTTCAAGGAATCAAGAGTATAGGGAGTGGGCAGGAAAGCACAATTGGAGACCAACGATCAGTCATAATCACATGAATATTGGAGCAGTTTCAGAGGGGCTGAACGGTTCATTTCTGCTCTTATTTATGTTTGGACAAATTAGATCCAAGTAAACTTTCTGCCTTGTGTAGAATTTAAGCACAAGTATTTTCACATTAACAACAGAAAGTTGAAACGTAGGAGAAAAAGTTCTTTGACTGAAAGGATGGCAAGCATGTAGAACAAGAGTGTGGAACAAAAAATGCCTTAATGGGTTTCAAGAAGGAACAGACAGGATCATCAATGAATAGATGATTAGAAATGCTGAAGGGAAGATAGCAGATTCATGGGTGAAATGGACCAAGTCTTATCTCATCTGAAAGTGGTCGGCATGTGAAGATTTGATCTCTTATCTGTACTGAATCACTGAATTGGTCCTGGTTAGGGGAAGGAAGGAAAAAGCCACCAAGAGCACTATCTTGTGACTTCTACTGTAAAGTGTACAGGTGACATAGGGTAAGCGATAGATGTTCTTCTCAGTCAAACAGCTTTCCATGTGCTTAACCATCAAGGACAAAAATAAATAAGGAATGGCCATATGGCCAAGAAGGCAAGGTTGATATTTCTTCAGTGGTTCAATATCCCATGAACTAATGAGTGCTCCAGGGCAGAGGTAAAAATTATTAATTCCCTCTAATTAAGAATCAAAAAAGACAGTTTAACATTAATTTACTCAGAGCTGGATGGGAACACTCACTACTGGACCCTGCCTATTTCATCAAACAAACAACAGCCTACTTAATTGTAACAGTCGTATCTGAGCAGTGTTTTGAGAGAGAAAAGGCAAAAGTACTCAAACTAGTGAACTTACAGCAGGACCAAACTTCTGGTGAAATTGGTCGATGACTACGTATTCCAAGCTTTCATCCTCCAACTCTGTAAGAAATCAACATCAGTTACAAATCTGCAAATACAAATGCTTAACTTGTAACCATACATATCGGAATACAGTGAACTTCACTGGGGAAGGCAGAAAACCTATCATCTCCAATGTCATTCATCTTTCATACTTATCTTTTTTCCAGTTGAAGGCTGCTTGTTGTAGAAGTAATTATCTGCAAACTTTACTCCACTGAGTCTGATTGATCCAATTACCTACCCTTTTAGGCACCGGGTGGACTTTGTTGGCCCGATTTTACCATCAAGTTGCACACGTTTTTGGGTGCGAAAACTTGGTAAAGTCGGACGTGAAGCGAGTAGCGCGATCTGTGACCGTTCCCCCCTTTCCAATGGCTGAAAATGGCCGCGATCAGGACCGTGCCTGAAACGGCCGCGACAGCAATTTAAATGCATTTGGATGCAATAAAACTGAATTAATGGGCTGGACGCCCAACTTTACCAGCACTTCCCCCTTCACCACCGTGTTCGCCAATCGGGAATCGGCACATATCAGACATGCTCAGTAAAAGTCCGACTCAAAGCTCCATCAATGAGGGTTAGCGAGGAGGTAAGTGCATAGCGTCTGACAGCTCTCTGCTACTCACGGGTGTCCTGTTGTTGCGGCCATTTTCTGTGTTGGTTTGGTGGTGGCTCTGTGAGTGTGTGTGGGGGGAAGGGGGGGCTGTTGCTCTGCAGGGTCTCCAATGTCCGACTTGCAAAACGGACCCGGGTCTTAGCACTGACCTAGAGTCTTGCGGTGCTGCTGGGTCCTAGCGCATTCAGCTCACTCCCAGTTGAAGGATGTGCACAAAGCCCCTGCAAATTGCACTGCTGCAACCTCTCAACTTTGCAAGGAGCTGTGATTGTGGGGAGCATGTGGCTGGGGGGGGGGGGGGGGGGGGGGGCTTGTGATTGTTGACGTGCTAGGGCAAGCAAAGTTCCTTAACCTCTACATGTGTTCCTCTCCATCTCCCCCCCCATCCCCCTTTCAGAGTGATGAGATGGCTTTTGCGATGCAACCAATCGATCTTGCTGTTCTTTTGGTTCCTGCTGGAGTTGAAGAGGAGGAGCTGGAGGAAGAATTGCGGGCACAGGAGGCCCAGGCCGACAGTGCAACACCTGTGCAACCTGTTGCAGGACCTGGCATCTAGAGGGTGGGGGGCACTCTCTCTCGGTGGCTGTCAAAATGACGGCCACTCTGAACTTTTATGCAACCGGCTCCTTCCAGATCCCTAGCGGAGGTGTCTGTGGAATTTCCCAATCCGCCATGCACACCTGTGTCAAGCAGGTCACAGAAGCCCTGTATGCTTGGGCTGGGCAGTACATCAAACTTAACCTGGACCAAGCCCATCAGGAAGCCCGGGCTGCAGGGTTCGCAGCCATTGCGGGGATGTCTAACGTTCAGGGGGCTATCGATTGCACCCATGTTGCTCTCAAGGCCCCCCCTACAGAATCCACGGAGATTCACCAACAGAAAGGCGTTCCACTCTCCGAATGGTCAGTTCATGTGCGACCACAACATGAACATTATGCATGTCTGTGCAAGACATCCAGGTAATGTGCATGAAAGTTTCATTGTCACGAGCTGGGACATCCTGGAGGCATTTGAGGAGAAGCCCAGCGGGGGTGGCTTGTGGGTGATATGTGTTACCCGCTTCGGACATGGCTGATGACGCCTGTGCGGAGGCCTGTGTCGGAGGTGGAGACCCGCTATAATGAGGCCCATGCAGCCACCCATGCGATAGTGGAGAGGTGCATTGGGATTCCAGTGCCTGGACCGATCTGGCGGGCCCTCCAATACAGCCCAGTGATCTCTTCCCACATAGTGGTCATGTGCTGTGCCTTGCACAATCTGGCTCTACAGAGAGGTGACCTATTGGAGGAAGAGGAGGACGTGGAGGCTGTCTAGCCGGGTGTCACGGGGGAGGATGACCAGCAGGAGTAAGAGGAGGAGGATGATCATGCCGAGGAACACCAACCAGGCGTTCAAGGGCTGGCAGCTCAAGCGAGGCATGCAAGGGCGGCAAGGGAGGCCCTTACCACCAGGCGGTTCATTCATTAGGGGTTTGTATCTTTGGGTTCCATCCCACACCCCCCCAAAATTCCTTCTATATCCTGCAACATTGTCACATCAGAGTGGTGGGCCTGGGTACTCTGTTAGCGAGTATTTTGGCAGGCAGGAGGGTGATGACAACTCACTAAGCACCATTATGATGATGCCCTGGTGCAAACTAGTCTGACTCCTACCTGAGCTCCGCATGCATGCTGGGGCCTGGGCCCACGTCTGTGTAGTGGATCTGAAACCACCATACAGGGCCCTGGGGATCACTCGTGGAGTCTGGGGAACCAATGCCTTCCTTTTCTCAGTGACACAGCATTGAGGGGCCTCCCCAGCTGACATCAACATGAAGCATCCCTCCGGCGATCATCAATGGAAAAGGATTCAGAATCGAGACAAATTAGTCACGGGAGGGTGGCAAAAAAACATTTATTTGCAATAAAGGTATTTAAATGAGATGTTCTAGCATAAAAACTTGTAAACAGAAAATGTTAAGGTGCTTAAATATCTTTCTAACTAGTGCAGCCCTTCACCCATGCGAATGTACACCGGAGAATGTGGCCGATGCGCGTGGCAGGCGTCCTCTGGAGGTCCTGGCCCTGGCCGTCTCCCAATTGTCTGGGATGTTTCCATGACACCCTCTTCGTCTCGCTGTCCGTGTGATGCCCCGGTGTCAGGAAGGGGGGAGTCAGAAGGTGGAGCCACAGCCACAGTCGCCTGGCTGGAAGGCCCCAGAATAGGCTCAAGCCCTTCTTCCTCCTTTGGGGTTCCTGTGGACCCCTGTGTCACTCCATGGGATGGCGGTGTTTCTGCAGTGAGCTCCAGCGTCCTGGAAGACCACCCACATCCTACTTATGGTGGTCGAGCCCTCTGCAATGAGCACTTGAGTCAGGGGCCACGTCTCAATGGCTGCAGCAAGTGCCCTCTGAGACTGGGCTGCGCTCTGCAAGCCCTCAGCCATGACCCTCTGAGATTGGGCCATGTTCTCAATGGCTGCTATCGTAGCCCACTATGTCTTAGTGCTGGGTCTCCTGCAAGTTCTCGAGCCTCTCAGCCATGGGCCGCAGAATCTCGGTCTCTCATCTGTGGCCTCCTGTGACTCGGCCATCGCTTGGAGCCTGCCACTCATGGTGAGGATCCCCGGCCCTAGGCTTTCCACTGCAGACTCCACCCTTCAGTGTTGGCCAAGGAACACGCAAAATAGGTAAAGCTGGTCCACCTGAAAGCTTTGGGACTCATCCCAACAGCCTCACAGATGGACCGGTGTGGCCGTCAGCCCCTCCTGCATTCCCTGGCTCTATTGCTGCATCTCCAGCAGCTGAGGGAGAAGTGATCTCAGAGGACCAACATGTAGCCTGGGGCCAGCTGAGTCCTTGCCTCCAAGAGGCCCCCGCGTGTCAGAGGCCTCGGACGTTCCCTCCTCCACCCGATGTATATCAACAGGTGTGCTGTGCTCACCAGAGTGACCCAGAAGCCTCAACACTAACTGGACCCACCAACGTGTCAGTATCTGGGATGGTGAACTGCGAGGTGGAAGCTGACGCCAAAAGGGTGCCACCCTCTGAGGTCCCTTCACCCATATCCTCTGAGGACTCGTCCGAACTGTCTTGACCAGGATGGGCGGGAGTTGCTGCAGGGGTCTGTAGTTCAGAACCCCCGGGGCGTCTGGATCTGTCCCTGCAACACAGGACACAAGGTTAAGTGCAAAGGAGAGAGAGGAATCCGGGATGCCAAACACATGATTCACATTTCTCCACTGAACATAGAATAAAGAACCAACAAAGTTACATCACAGGGACAGGTCCTTCGACCCTCCAAGCCTGTAGTGACCAGGCTGCCCATCTGATTTGTAACCCCTACCCTTCCGGGGACCATATGCCTCTATTCCTATCCCATTCACATAACTGTAGAGATGCCCCTTAAAGGTCACTTTTGTATCTGCATCCACGACCTCCCCTGGCAGCGGGTTCCAGGCACCCACTGCCCTCTCTGCGCAAATAAACATGCCTCGAACATCTCCTTTAAACTTTGCCCCTCGCACCCCGAAACTCGTGCCCCCGAGAAGTTGCCTCAAAGTGATTGAAGGAATGACAGGTGCTCACGTCTTGACAGCAGCCCAACCATGCTGTCGTTGACAGCCCGCATCTCCCCTTCCCTTGAGAGCTCCAGTGCCCGCTCCTCAAAGGGGGTGAGGACCCGGAGGTCTGGCGGAGGATCCGCCCTCTCACGGGTGTTGTGGTCGGTCTTCTCCTGTGGAGACAGAAGGAACCATGAAAGAAAAGGTGGCGTGACTCCTGCAGAATATCAGGTGGTGGCCCTTAGCGGACAAGCACAGTGGGGTTCATGGGGGGGGGGGGGGGGGGGGAAGGAAGGAGAGAGAGAGAGGAGGAGAGAAAGAAATGCTTGGAAGCATGCAAGGTGCTGGGGATGGGAGGATCTGGGGCAAGATGGGGTTTGGCACTCACCCTTGCTGAACGTATGAGGTCATTTACCTTTTTCCAGCACTGCTTTCCGGTTTGTGAGGGCCAGTGTCCTGGCACTGACCGAGGCGACGACTTCCTCCCAAGCCACATTTCCATCAGCCCCACTTGGTCCGAGTCCTCCTGGGGGAAAGAGGGTGTCCTGCCTTGCTTCTGCTGCATCCAGTAGTCTCCCTAGGTCACCCTCAGCGAATCGGGGGACTGATTGTGTCATTTTGTGCAGGAATGCCTGTCCATTCTTGAGTTTTTAAATGGAGCTGCCCCGCGTTAGGGCAGATCAGCTGCAGGCAGTTTGGCAGGGCATTCCAGCACGTTACATGCAGTTTACTTGTTAGTATTGACGGGCAGGCAAGTGAGCAGTAGCAGGTGCTGATGGGGAGGGGTGGGAGTTTGGGGTGACGGATGAGTGCCTCACTGATTGGGGACAGGGGAGAGAGAGGGAGGTGTCACACAACCGTGGAGTCCGAAGCAGATGGGGGCCTTGTGCGGGAGGGTCAGGGGTGGGGGTGAGGGGATCACCCTGCCTGATATCTGTAGGGTGGATCTCTCTGCCCGAGATGAGTGAGGGGAGGGGGGGGTCTGCTGCCACTCTGCCGGAGATCATTGTGGGGGAAGGGGGCCGCGATCGGTCTGGGGGGATAAGGGGCTCGGTAATGTTGTTGGGGTGGGGCAATGTCTGTGGGGGCCAGGAGGAGGCATTATCCGTGCTGCACGATGTGGTAGGGGAGCAGCATTCTATTTTCTTTTGTGAGCATACGCAGTTGGAGGTGCTGATCGCAGTAGCAGTGTTTCGGACGCAACAAGCCCCGCCCACAGGCTTGTGCAGCACTATTCAGAATCGCTGATGTTTTTCAGGCAGAGTGTGTATGGGGGCGCCGGAGAACAGGTTTAAATGTTGGATTTGAAACACTCCCAGATTCAAGTCTGCCCAGCACTTAGAATCAAAATGTAAAATAGGGCCGTGTTTCAATTTTGGTCCAAAGCCAAATGACTACCAGGTTATTTAGTTCCACGTTATGAGGGGAACCAGATTGTGGAGGATTCATAAAGTAAGCAGAATGCCAAACAACACAGATGAAACATCAAACTGCACAATGCTCTGCTTAAGTCATGCCTTGAACACCTTGTTCAGTTGTGGTCCCAAGGGAGACAGTCAAGCCCTAGACATAGTTCAGACAAGAGCAACAGATTGCTCCCCTATGTCATAGGGTTGAATTATGAGAGTGGAAAAATAAGCTTTGTGAGTGTGGGTTGACCTCAAACATTTAAAAGCTCATAAACAGGATAAGAATGGTAACATTATAAACTAAACTGCAATAGAATTACAATGAAAACTAATGAAGACATGCTTATCTCAGGAAGTTCATCCTCACATGATTGATCAACAGCCGTTGATTTGCAAAGCTACTGATCCCCTGAAACACAGTAATAGCTTGTGAAGCCAAATTTAGGCTGAAAAGAGAGTTACAGACACAAAAATTTATGTTAAATAGAAATGTGAATGTATCTCTGGGTCAAAAGCACAAATCTGCACCAAGGAACTCCTTGAGTGTGTGAATTTAGACTGACATTATCAATATATGAATTGAGATCTGGAGAAGGCCACTTGGCCCCTAGAGCATGCTCTATCATTCATTACGATCATGGCCAATCTGACTGTAAACTCAAACCCACATTCCTGCCTACCCACAATAACCTTACACCCCCTTGATAATCAAGAATCTATCAACTCTGCCTTAAAAATATTCAAAGATTTTGCTTCCACTGACTTTTGAGGAAGAGAGTTCCAGAGGCTCAGCAAACAATAAAATGTGCAAAATTTAAATACTAAATGAACTTAAAAACATGAATAAATGTTACTGTCAGGATCAGTTATTGAGTCTTCAACATCATAGACAAAGTTGTTAACAGTGGTATCTGAACTTCCGGCAAATTTGACAAAACTGTAAAAGCTCCTAATTAGGAAAACAGTAATACTAGCAACCAATTAGATCCACAGAACAGGATACCATAGAATAGACCAAATTAGCTCGTAGGAAGGACACATTCACATGAGTGAAAGGATGCTGCTTGATCCACAAACATCACATACATTCTCCAATCAATTTCACAGAATTTCCCAACATAAACACTTATTTAACCCATCAGGTCTGAGATGTTTTTCTCCTCATGAGTCACATGTCTAATCCCACTGTTTTGTGCTTGCACCATATGCTTTCAAATTCCTCTTTTCACAGAACTAATTTAATTTCATGGAATTTGCTTTTACAGTGTTTTATGTCACAGATTCGTACATTCTAATTGCCCATTATAAGAACATAAGAACAAGGAGCAGTAGGCCATCTGGCCCCTCGAGCCTGCTCCGCCATTCAATAAGATCATGGCTGATCTTTTTGTGGACTCAGCTCCACTTACCCGCCCGCTCACCATAACCCTTAATTCCTTTACTGTTCAAACATTTATCTATCCTTGCCTTAAAAACATTCAATGAGGTAGCCTCAACTGCTTCACTGGGCAGGGAATTGCACAGATTCACAACCCTTTGTGTGAAGTAGTTCCTCCCTAACTCAGTCCTAAATCTGCTCCCCCTTATTTTGAGGCCGTGCCCCCTAGTTCTAGTTTCACCTGCCAATGGAAACAACTGCCCTACTTCTATCTTATCTATTCCCTTCATAATTTTGAATGTTTCTATAAGATCTCCCCTCATTCTTCTGAATTCCAATGAGTATAGCCCCAGTCAACTCAGTCTCTCCTCATAAGCCAACCCTCTCAACTCTGGAATCAACCTAGTGAATCTCTTCTGCACCCCCTCCAGTGCCAGTATATCCTTTCTCAAGGAGACCAAAACTGTGCACAGTATTCCAGGTGTGGCCTCACCAGCACCTTATACAGCTGCAACATAATGTCGCTGTTTTTAAACTCCATCCCTCTAGCAATGAAGGACAAAATTCCATTTGCCTTCTTAATTATCTGCTGCACCTGCAAACCAACTCCTTGAGATTCCTGCACAAGGACATCCAGGTCTCTCTGCACAGCAGCATGCTGCAATTTTTTACCATTTAAATAATAGTCCATTTTGCTGTTATTCCTACCAAAATAGATGACCTCACATTTACCAATATTGTACTCCATCTGCCAGACCCTCGCCCACTCACTAAGACTGTCTGATCCCTTTGCAGACTTTCAGCGTCCTCTGCACACTTTGCTCTTCCACCCATCTTGGGTGTCATTTGCGAATTTTGAGACACTGCACTTGGTCCCCAACTCCAAATCATCTATGTAAATCGTAAACAATTGCGGTCCCAACACTGATCCCTGAGGCACACCACTAGTCACTGATCGCCAACCAGAAAAACACCCATTTACCCCCACTCTTTGCTTTCTGTTAGTTAACCAATCCTCTATCCATGCTAATACATTACCCTTAACTCTGTGCACCTTTATCTTATGCAGCAGTTTTTGGTGCGGCACCTTGTCAAATGCCTTCTGGAAATCCAGGTACACCACATCCACAGGTTTCCCATTGTCCACTGCACATGTAATGTTCTCAAAGAATTCCACCAAATTAGTCAAACATGACCTGCCTTTCATGAACCCATGCTGCGTCTTACCAATGGGACAATTTATATCCAGATGTCTCGCTATTTCTTCCTTGATGACAGATTAAAGCATTTTCCCTACTACAGAAGTTAAGCTAACCGGCCTATAGTTACCTGCCTTTTGTCTACCTTCTTTTTTAAACAGTGGCGTCGCATTTGCTGTTTTCCAACCTGCGGGAACCAACCCAGAGTCCAGCGAATTTTGGTAAATTATCACTAGTGCATTTGCTATTTCTCCCACCATCTCTTTTCCTAACCTGGGATGCATTCCATCAGGACCAGACTTGTCTATCTTTAGCCCCATTAACTTGTCCAACACTACCTCTTTCGTGATAATGATAGTTTCTAGGTTCTCACCTGCCATAGCCTTCCTGTCATCAATTTTTGGCACGTTATTTGTGTCTTCCACTGTGAAGACTGACACAAGATACCTGTTCAATGCCTCAGCCATTTTCTCATTTCCAGTTATTACATCCCCCTTCTTGTCCTCTAAAGGACTTTACTTTAATTTATGTAACTACTTTATTATGTAATTACTTTATTATGTAATTAGCCCTCCATTTCTACTGTGATTACTTTAATTTGACTCTTGTTACAATCTTGCCAACCACTATTCACCTTATCATAACCGTAAAAGGTCTGTGTCAGGCTATTCCTTAAAGTTACCAGCTCCAGTGAGTCCCAAATCTAGAAAGGCTCAATTTCTCACATCTCTTCCTATCTAACCAATAATTCCAGCTGACATCCCAGTGAATCCATGCTATATCCTTTCTGCTGCCTCAAAACTGTTTAATAGTGTGGTTCCAAAAATGGTATCTAACACTCCGACTAGAGGCTAAGGTCTTGTATGGGTTCAACATTATCTCTTGCTTTTAAAAATATGCTTCCAGAATCAAAAGCCAAGGATGATGATTGCCATTTAATGTCACTGAATTATTTAATAAAGGTGTGATGTATCTGTCCAAGGAACTTCTGTTTTATCATTTGAAGTATATATATTTTTCTACTTACATCCAAAATGATATATTTCATATTATTCTACATTGAGTTACATCCACAATTTATCTGCCCACTTGAATGTCCTCCTAGTCTAGTCTTCATCAACAATTGCTACAATTTGCTGTATCCTCATTTAATGTCTTCAGAAATATTACCATTTTGTTCCCAAATTCTCAAAGCTAGCAATTTAAAGCAGTCACTCAATTTCACTTAACAGGAGTTTCCTTATACCAAATTAACATGGTACTGCTCATGTACCTGCAAAACATTGCTCTTTGAAAGCCTTCTCTGGGGTTGTGTCCTCCGGTGTGTCCCTTTTGTTACTTTAAAAAAAAAGTTAGGATTGAAACAAGCAATATAAATTATACCCGTTCTCTCGTTGGATAGAAAATCACAGAGCTTTAAGTAGGGATTGACTGTTGTGCAACTGGCCTGGGTAACGCAAATAAATTCTTTATTATAATCAAAAACAAGACTTGCATTTCTGTAGTGCTTTTCTTGGCCATCGGACATCTGAAAGCAGTTAGAGTCAATTAAGTACCTTTCAAGTGCAGTCATACAGGAAACACGGCAGCCAATTTGCACATAGCAAGCTCCCATAGACAGCAATATAATGACCAGATAATCTATTTTTTTAAGGGATGTTGATAGAGGGATAAATAATCACCAGGCGATAACCCCTGCTCTTCTTTAAAATAATGCTACAGAATCTTTTGCATGCTCTTGCGAGGCAGCCAGAGCCTCTGTCCAACGCCTCATCTGCAAGGCAGCACCTTCAACAATGCAGCACTCCCTCAGTACTGTAGTGGAGTATCAGCCTTGATTTTTCTGCTCAAGACCTCAAATGGGATTGAACCTAGAACCTGAACCCAGAACCTTGCGGCTTAGCTTTGTAACTGAACTGGATAAAATGTAGTTGACACAACGCTGGGTGGTTAGCACTGCTGTCTCACGCCAGGGACCTGGGTTCAATTCGTTTGCATATTATTCCAGTGTCTGCGTGGGTTTCCTCCCACAGCCGAAAATAATATGAAGGTTAGGTGGATTGCCATTGTAAACATTGCCCCTTAGTGTCCTAAGATGTATAGGTTAGATGGATTAGCTATGGTAAACGTGTGGGGTTACGGGGAGAAGGCCTGGGTAAGGTGCTCTGTCGGAGAGTCGGTGCAAATTCGATGGATCAGATAGCCTCCTTCTGCACTGTAGTGATTCTATGAACCCAGAAAATGATAAACTTGCTCTTGGGTACCAATGGGAAATTGTTAAAGAGTGCATAGACCTTGTGTCTCCTGAGAAAAGATGGGAGTTGGAGATTCCATGAGCTGCCGAATGGATGGTTTAACAGTTGCGCTGGCATTTGTCTGGAACAGGATGCCAGTTATTTGGAACCAAATAGTCCATAGCACAAATCTTTGGAAATTTAATGAAGCTTCATTTGTATTTTTGGTGTGTTTTTGAATCCAATCGTTCTCAAACTTTAGTGATAGATATGGTCATTGCCCTTTAGCTTAAGTCAGTGGTTTTCAAACATTTTGATTAAAAGATCCTTTTCAAATTAATCAGTAATCACACATTGCCTCTACATTATTATATACTCGTAAAGGAGTGATGCATGTAAAGAGCACATTGATAAAATTTTCAATAACACAGGTATATAGTTAGATACAAGTGAAATGGGTGTGCCTACTTCCCACTGCAAAGTTGTGTAACCTTGGCAGGAACAAGCATGGAGAGGGACAAGAATTCAAAGGACAGCTAGAATAAGGGACAGCACAGCACATAAAACATAGATGCTATTCAGTCCAGCATGTTCACGCCAATCTGAAAAGTTTAATCCATTCTTCAATCTCTTGGCCTGTAGCTCTGTAGGTTACGGCACCTCAAGTGCATATCCATTCAACCCTTCAAGCTTGCTCAACCATTCAAATAGATCCTGGCTGGTTTGTATCTCAACTCAATAAGGAGCCTTTGCTCCATATTTCTCGGGACCCTCAGCTAACAAATATCTATATAATTCAGTCTGAAAGATCCAATTACCCCCTCCACAACATTTTGGTATAGAGGGATCTAGATTTCCAATACCCTTTGTGAAAAGTGTTTCCTGATTTTATAGCTTAATTTTCTCTCATTTTAAGATGACGTCTCCTTGCTCTTGATTACTCCGTCAGTGGAAATGGTTTCTACATATTGATATATCAAATTCTTTTAACATTTTAAACACCTTGCTAAGATCACTTTTCAATCTAAACTCAAAACATTACAAACCAAGTTTATGCAATGTCCTGATAATTTAGTCAACAACAACATTTATTCATATGGTGCCTTTAATGTAGGAAAATATCCGAGTGCTCTCTGTAAAAGTATTATAAAACAAATTTGGCACTGAACTTGAAAAGGAGATATTAGATTAGATGAAAACTTCGTCAAAGTGGTAGGTTTTAAGGAGCATTTTTAAGAAGACAGGATTAGTGGAGAGATTTAGGGAAGGAATTCCAAAGCTTACGGCCTTGGCAACTGAAGTTGGATGGAGTGATTAAAATTGAGAATGCTCAAAAGGTCAGAATTAGAGGAGCACAGATATGAGGATTGTGGGGCAGAACGAGGCCAGGAGAGACTGGAAGACAAGGATACAAATTTTAAATCCAAACCTTGCCTATCTGGGAACCACTGCAGGTCAGTCAGTACAGAAGTGATAGGTGCATGGGACTTGGTGTGGATAAGGTCAAGGACAGCAAGAGTCATGGATGGTCCTACGTTTATGTAGGATTGAACATGCAAGACTGTCCAGGAGCGTATTTGAATAAGCAAGTTACGAGGTAACAAAGCCACAAGCGAAGGTTTCAGTAACAGATGAGCTGAGGTAGCAATGGAGTTAGGCAACGTTACAGAGGTGGACATATGCAGTCTCAGTGAAGGTGCAAATGTCTTTTGGAATCTTATTTTGCGGTCAAATATGACACTAAGGTTATGAACAGTCTGATTCAGTCTCAGACGGTTGCCACGGTCTACAAAGATGCAAATATCAGAATCAAAACATAGGGGCTTGCTGGACAGGACAGTTTATTCCATCAGTCTTGTACTGGTGTGAACAGAATTGAAACCCAGCTGATGCTGAGAGTTCCTTCAGCCTGTTGAATGAATGCAAGGGGAGTTGGAGCAGTCTCAACTGAGTCTGTAGTAAGCAAGAGCCAGCAATACAAAAATGAAGCACTAAATTCCACTTAACCCAAAAGGTAGCTCTTGTGGAAAATTGAAAAAAAATCTCAGTATCACACATTAGTAGAAATAATTCTGAAAGTGGCTGAAGAACATTTCTAGGGTGGGAAATATGTTTTTATCTCCCTAAATTTGCTACAACTGGCCCAGGGTATAATTTTCTATCAGCAGTGGGCATCTGAAACAACTGCGGGAACACAAGCTACATAATGATGCTCAGACTATTATGGACTGGAGTTGACCGGTGAAGCTTAAGGTTTTCAGTCAACACGATGCACCACAAAAAGTGATATAACAGCGATGGTACATTTCCAGGCAGCTATAGGTAAAATGAGAAAACACGTGCATCGTGAACAACCTGCCACCTACTTGTTGACATTTGTTGTCTTATTTGCGGATCCATTGGGCCAGCCGGTGGATAAGGCATCAAGGATCTCCACTGAAACAAACACAGGATACACATGAGCAAGAAGTGGAATCTAGTGTACATTATATGCATGCAATTGTCATTAACCTCAAAGCAAATAAAACAAGTTAGGACATTAAATTCTTAAAAGTGCAATAGATGCGTCCAATTAATAGCTGAGCCATACAAACTAGGAAGATCTCAGATTCGAACCCTCTGTCAAATTAGCTAATCTCATCTAGCATAGCAGTGGGGATGGATGCAACAGGTTGCAGAGTCTTAACAACGCAGCCTGGTCCTAATTAGACAACAGACACCCATGTGTGGATGGATGTAGGGTGAAAACAATTTCAAGCTTGGCTGTAGTTCCCCAGTCAAACAGAATGCCAAGAAACTCCACCTAAGAGTATCCTGTGAACAACATGCACAATTGTTGAGGGAACTCCAGATCTCTGACAATAACTCCAGCAAGGGGCCAATACATTAAATTTCCATTTAATAATTTTAATTACAATTATTGAAAACTTCTCGCTTAGTTTCAAACTGTCAAACGTATGGATATCGTGCAGGATCAACTTTTTCTGCTGCTATATCGGTGGGGGTTGAGGTGAGGCGGGGGAGGGTCATAATATCACTGACACTGGTACCAAGCCGTACACAATACTACTGTTTTCAAGCAGTCAAGACTTGTAATGCCCCAAACAGCAAGTCCCTGTTTTAAATTGCCCCCCATTTAGTTCCACTTTAACATTGATCTGTTAATGGTTAATGCTTTCAGAATTGTGAATTTGGTTTTAAAAAGTTGTTCCAGGCCAGGTCTGATCAGCACTATACTGGAGCAGCCTCTCCCACTCACTGACCCTGCCTCTTGTTGACCCTCCAGTCATTGGCCTCTCCAGCTGCAAGCCTCTCCTACACCCTGACCATCTCAGTCACTGCCATCCTCTGGTTCATGGTCTTTTCCACTCCCCAATCTCCCAGACCCTGCTGATCTTGCTCGCTGATCTTTTGGCTCACTGCCTCTCCCAGTTGCTGCTGATCCTGCTCACTGCACCTCTGCCTCAACATACAACCTGCTCCCTGATTCTCCTGAATGCTGCTGACCTTTCACCTTGCAGCTTACCTCCTACAAGTTGAAGTTTCTCTTTCGGCTCGTCTCTAGATCCCTCACTCACAGTAAGGGTTCAGAAGAAGGAGGAAGCGAACAGTAGAGGCTTGGAGTGGGAGGTTTAGTGAGAGGAAGGGCCCACAGTGACTGGAAGTGTCAGGGAGCAGTATGTATGGTGAACCAAAGGGTTGGCAAAGAGGATTGGCAGCATGTAGGAGTTGAGTACTTTGAGTTAGTGTATTTCTTTAATGTTTTAAAATTTATTTTAATAGTTATTTCAATTACCACTGTAGGAATTTAGCAATATAAGGTGTTGCAACTTACATGAGTGGAAAGATGGTGGTGTTGAGGTAACGCTACAGGGCTAGTAATCCAGAGGCACAGGATGGGTGGTCGAGGTTCAAATCCCACAGCAGCAGCAGCAGATGGAATTTAAATTCAATTAATTTGGGCAGCACGATGGCACAATGGTCAAGACTGCTGCCTCATAACGCCAGGGACCTGGGTTTGATTCTGTTATTGGGTGACAGTCTGTGCAGAGTTTGCACATTCTTCCCGTGTCTGCCTGGATTTCCTCTGGGTGCTCCGGTTTCCTCCCAGATCAAAGATGTGTAGGTTAGGTGGATTGGTAATGCTTAATTGCCCATTAGTGTCCAGGGATGCGTGGGTTAGGTGGAATAACCATTATAGAATATGTGGGGTTGTAGGGATGGGGTTGGGGTGTGACCAAACCTGGTCAATCTAAATACTCCACACCCCACATACGATGGCTCGGAAATATGTTTAGCACTTTCCATGTCAAGCAGATCCAAAACCAGATCAGCCTTCTAAACTTTAGCATTGAGTGTCTGACAACAAAGACCTCCGCAAGTCAACAAAAGTCCTACTGTTCAGAGCAGTTGTCATCATCACATCCTTTACTACTGAGACGTGGACTGTGTATCAGCCATATAAGAGCACTAGAGATATTGCATCAGCAATACCACTGCCGCATCCTCTAGATTCAATGGAACAAATACTAGTGCCCATCTTGAAGCCTACTTCAAAAGCATTCAGGCAAAACTCCTGCAGTAGTAAATACGGACAATGTGTCTGGATAGCGTAAAAGCATCTCCATGGTCAGGTCTTGTTTTCTCAACTCTCAAACGGCTAGTGTTTCAGGAGAGGACAAAGGAAGTGTTACAAAGAAACTCTGAAGCTTTCCTTGAAGCACAGTAGCATTGACATTAATTGTTGGAAGGAACTTGCTACCAAATGCTCAAGATGTGACAACCATCAAACTGCATCATGTTTTGAGTCCAAATGCCTTAAATGATGAGGCAGAGCAGTGGCAGAGAAGGAAAGAAAAAGCAACAAATCCTGCACTCTGGATCCCACTACCTTGTGGGATGTCCTGCCTCATGTGCTTAGACATCTGCAGTCATGAATCAGTCTGTTCAGTCACATGAAGAATCATGGCAAAAACTCCGACCCCGAGTAGACATCATACTTGAATCGAGGGACAGCCAACGTCAACTAATCATTCAACTGATCCTTCACACACTGGGTTCCTGACTTTAGATGCACTGGTCAGCGGATCACCAAAAAATGGGAAGGGGTAAGAGGGACAAATTGGGAGGTTAGATTACTGACTCACTTGTGTATATCTAATGTTTTTTTTATGCAGAAACAACAGTGGACCAAAGCTCATCGTTTTAGCAAGCACTGTAGAGAAACTCCACAAAATAGACCATCTCAAAAATTCTTATGGCCAAAAAAAATAGGAAAGGCAGAAGAGCATAAACATTGTTGAGGTTGGATTTCTGTATGCACCTTCTGCACATTGAACCCTGCACAAAGCTACAAAGCCTTAATGAGGGAAAACTGAATTTTTAAAAATTAGAGAACCAACTACACCTATTTTCCAATGAGTTTCTCAAATTTTTCATTGCAGACCCATGGGGGCTCCCTCACCTGCACTGTTGACACTGTCAATCTCAACCTGAGCTCTCAATTAATAAGTTTATTTACATGCAAGCCTTTCACCAACCTCAAGCATCTACTGAGTTGAGAAATAAGGACAGGACAAGCTACTGCATATTTATGTATTTAGGCATTTGTAAGCTGCTTTCTCTTGTCACTCTACAACCAAAAGGGCCAATCAATCTGGCTAGGTTGCTCTCAGACTGATGGACAAGAGGACCTTCTCTGTCTGTACCCTTTAGGGAAAATAATTCATCTCTATTCTGGGAAGATGGTGAATTGGATTACTAAAATATTTTATAAAATATTGTTCAAAGAAAGGGGGAGGTATTAGTAAAAATGCTTACAATTTTTGATCTCATACCCAAAAAACATTTTGATGCCAGGCAGCTTCCGGTTATTTTCCAAATCTTCAACTGCAGAAAAAAAAGATAAATATTAGAAACTGACCAGTTCAGAACACAAGAACAAGAGGAGGCCATTTTGTTCCTCAAGCATGATCTGCCATTCAATTAGATCGTGACTTATCTACATTTAATTCCATTTACCCTCCTTGTTTTTTAACACTTAATACGACGGCTAACAAAAATCTATCAAATGGAATATGAAATTTTCATGTTATCCAGTCTCATTGGCTTGAGGCAAGTGCTCAGATTTTCGATACCGTGTTTTCAGACAAGCTTTCTGACATCCCTACTGCATTACCTAAATCTAATGTTAACGTTTATGCTCTTGATCTTGATTCTCCCACCACAGCAAATTTTGCTCCACTTCAATCACCTTTAAACACTCAACTAGATCACCTATTATTCTTCTATCATAGAAGATCATAGAATCCCTATAATGCAGAACGAGGCCATTTGGCCCATCAGGACTGCACCGACCACCATCCCACCTAGGCCCTCTCCCTATAATCCCATGCATTTACCCTAGCTAGTCCCCCTGGCACTAAGGGACAATTTAGCATGGCCAATCCACCTAACCCGCACATCTTTGGACTGTGGGAGGAAATCAGAGCACCCGGAGGAAATCCACGCAGACACGGGGAGAACATGCAGACTCTGCACAGACAGTGACCCAAGCTGGGAATCGAACCTGGGTTCCTGGCGCTGTCTTTAAATTTAACCCTTCAGAGCCAATATACTATTCCTGAGTTGGTGTCCAGAACTGAATGCAGCATCCCAGATGGGGGTCTAAGCACACCTTCATACAATTCTAGCGTAATTTCCACCTTATTGCATTCTAGCCCACTTGAGGTAAAGGTTAATATCAGACTTAATTTTTTATGTACTTGTCATAAGACAGAGTTTGGATAAGAGAAGGCAACCTGTAACTAGTGGAGTGCCACAGAAATCAATGCTGGGGCCACAATTATTTACAATAGATATTAATGAGGGAAGTGAATGCATTATTACCAAGTTCGCGGGTGATATAAAGAATAGATGGGAGAGGATGACACAAAATCTACAGAGAGATATGTATAGACAGGTTAAGTCTCAGACTCAGACTTCCTAGTGCAGGAGGCAATTTGGCTCATCTAGTATGCACCTACGTTTTCTGACAGTGTACCTTACCCAGGCTGTTTTGCCTGCCCTATCCCCATAGATGGAATAGCCATGGTAAATCCCCTAAGTTACACATCTTGGGAAATCAGTGGGCAAAAACTTGGCAGATGGAATATATTGTAGGATAATGTGAAGTTATGCACTTTAGTGAGAAGGAGCTGATATTATTTAAATGGAGAAGGACTGCAGAAAGCTGCATCAAAGAGGGATTTGGGGGTGATTGTGCATTAATCATAAAAAGCTAGCATGCAAGTAACAGGGAATGCAAATGGAACGTTGGCCTTCATTTTAAAGGGAATGGAATATAAACATAGAGAAGTCTTCCTAAAATTATACAAGGCACTGATTGGTTAGACCACACCTGGAATATTGTGAACACTTATAGTCCCCCTATCTAAGGAAATATAGGTATTGGAGGCAGTACAGAGAAGGTTCACTAGGTTGATCCTGGGTATGGAGGGATTTTCTTATTGGAATATGTTGGAGTTTAGAAGTATGAGAGGAGAGTTGAGACATATAGGATTCTTAGGGGGGCTTGACAGGATAGATGCTGAGAGGTTGTTTCCCCTTGTGGGAGAGTCCAGGACCAGAGGGTATAGTCTCAGAGTAGGGGGTCACCCATTCAAAACAGAGATGTGGAGGAATTTCTTTTCAGAGGGTAGTGATTCTGTGGAATTCTTTACCACAGCGGTCTGGGTCATTAAGTACATTCAAGGCTGAGATACAGGTTTTTAAATGAATAAGGGAATCGAGGGTTATGGGGATAAGGCGGGAAAAGTGGAGTTGAAGATTATCAGATGATCTTATTGAATGGCAGAGCAGACTTGAACATCTGCTCCTACATCTTATGGTCTTGTCCACTAGATTTAATGTTTTTGGTACATGGCCCGGGCCCTAGATATTTCTGCTCCTCCATAATTCCTAGTTAAGTGTCACAAGTTCCAAAATTTATTCCCACCAATCCCACTTTTTTATTTGCAATTGCATGTCCTTTTGAGCTGATGTGGCTGCCATGTAATATTGCTAAACATGAGTTTGATGGCAGACAGTATCTTAAGTTCAATTTTTGTGATCCGACTGATAGGAGGCTTGACATAACTATTTAACAGCCTGTCTGGAGCACATTGCCCATTTATCACCCATGCTCAATTCACCAGTTTTGTTATTACAGATTTTGTCCCCCGATTTAAAAGTAAAACAGTGGCACATCAGAACTGAAGAGGTAGAAAACACAAAGCAAAATCAGGGCTATTGGCTCGGAAAAAGCCCAAAGCAATTTCTAAAATAATCAACACTGGTTCATTCAGTCTGCAGAACCAAACAATTAAAAAAATGCACTGTCAAAAATCAAAGAAAAGGAGTTCAGTTTACTGTTTTGAAAAGGGAATCAGATAGTTTCTTGAGAAACTGGAATACGAAAGGTCTTGGAGAGCAAAATTAGACTAAAGAGAAAGAGATTTGTATTTTTATAGCAGCTTTCATGTCCTTAAGACTTTCCAAAGCACTTTAGAAGTAATAAATTACTTTTGAAGTGAAGTCACTGTGTAACGGAATCCATGGTTTCAAAATTTGGATTTTTCCTCGAGTCAGATTCTACCTAAAAGGGAATTGAACTTTCTGTTTTAGTTCTCCTGGAAAGCTGAAAGGGAACCTCTAGGTCTCTGGGGAAAGTGAAATTGGTTAAAAACCATTGAAAGACATCAGGCTCTCTGACCTTAGTTGACAAGTAGTGCAGCACAGGCAGGCCAAAGATGATGCAGGCTGGTTCCAGGAGCCAGGATATGGCAAATACACAATTTCTGCAGCCGCTTCTACGCTGCAGCTGCTTTGATTACTTGAAGATGTTGCTGGAACCTCATCAAGACCCTTGTTGTCAGAATTAAGTAGATTCTGTAGCAGTAAGTCAGTTTGGTGAAGATTGTACTCATGGAACTCAAGTTGTATTGTTGTTGATGGGCAGCACAGTGGTTAGCACTGCTACGTCACAGCACCAGGTTCGATTCCCAACTTGGGTCACAGTCTGTGTGGAATTTGCACGTTCTCCCCGTTCTGCGTGGGTTTCCTCCAGGTGCTCCGGTTTCCTCCCGCAGTCTGAAAGACGTGCTGGTTAGGTGCATCGAACCCCGAACAGGCGCCAGAGTGTGGCGAATAGGGGAATTTCACAGTAACTTCATTGCAGTGTTAATGTAAACCTTACTTGTGACTAATAAACTTTCACTTTTTAGCTGGGGATCAAGCAAAATTCCAGAAGACGACAAACTGAAATTTTGAGAGGAAGACAGAGTTTTGAAGGACTTTGAGGCCGAGATTGATGCCATATTTGCTGAGTGTATATCCCGAGACACCTGTAAGACCCATCTTTGTTATTTTTAAGTACAAGTTATCATTTCTATTGAATAGAATTTGCCTGTTAATGCTTGTTTAATTTAGGTTGATTTTGCTTTGATTGTTACAGAATAAGTTTTTTTTAAAATGAAATCTTGCCCATCAATTTTCTGTTGAGGCGTTTGGAAAGTTCAGTTCTTTCATGTTATTGATCTCCACAAGGATCATAACAAGGGTCATAATGGAACAGCTAAATTGCACACATTCCCACGGATAGCAATGTGATAATGATCATATAATCTTCTTTAATTAACTTGGTTGAGGGATAGTTATTTGCCAGTACATCAGGGTTAATTCCCCTGGTCTTCTTCAAAGTAGTGCCATCAAATCTTCCGCCCCTCAGTTTAACACCCCCTCCACAAGACTGCACGTTCAATAATTCAACACATTCTCAGTGCTACACTGAAATGAAACCTTTATTTGTGGGCTCAAGCCTTTGGAATGGGACCTGAACCCACCAACCTTCTGACTAAAAACAACTGACGCTGGAGTCTAATGGATAAAGAGCGAATTTGTCTCTCAGCCCCCTTAATCTCCTCCTTCTACAACGCTGGTCTCACCTTGATCCAACACGACGGCCTTGGTAGCAGTATCCACATGTCGGAGACATCCAATGTAGGTGCCGCACACTAAGCTGATTTTGACCCTCTGGGCAAGGAGCTCGCGGAGCAAAACCGAATCCATCATCTCCCTCTGCAGCGCCTGCGCCCAATTCCAACCGCCCCACCGGCCAGCACGTGCAACTGTTCTGCGCCTGCGCCCTATGGGCCCGGCGAGCCCCGTGATTGACAGGAGCCCATTGCGCCTTTTTTTCGAAATTGGCCAACTGTTGGAGTAGAGATATCGCGAGATGGGTCAGGCCCCGCCTCCCTGCCGTCCTTGGCAGCCCGCCCCTCCTTTCCCGGAGCCGCACGAGGAACAAAAAGCAGGGGCCTGATTGGCTGATTCCGGGGCCGGCCGGCCGGCGTCATACACACTTCGGCATTTTCCGTCAAGCCAGGCATGAAAGTCGATGGTCGAGTTGATCGATGGCCCGTCTGGCCTCCCTATCGAATGCGTCCCTTTCTCGGACGAGTTCGCTCGAAATAACCGATCTCCAAGAAAGAGGGGCCCGACATTCCTCACAGTGGCACGCTGTGGAGGGCCCAGGAGCGGCGGGGGGTCTCCGTTCCGGGCCGGGCTCCAGGGTGGAAGCTAGTCGGGGCTCGGCTACTTCGGCCTGGGGGGGCCGGGGGTAGAGCCGCAATGGCGGTCGGCGGCGGCGGCGCTCGGAGGGACTCAGGCAGAGCGGCTGCGAAACCGGCCGCCCCGCTCCCTCTGTCAGACATCGCAACCTCTGCCTCTCCAAAGCAAGCGCCATCTTGGCTCGGGGAGAGGAGCGGCGCGGCGAGGCAGAAGCAGGGGCGAGCCGAGGTAAGCGGCAGTGAGTGTGAGTGAGTGAGTTGGGGGGGGAGGAGGAGGTGGACGGGCGTTTGTGCTGCTTATTTTAATGGGAAATGGCCCGATGTCTTGAGAGAATTTTTTTTCTCCCCCCCCTCCGTGTGTGTGGCGGATCGGGCGGATGGAAGGTGGAAACTCCAGGGCCAGGCCTGCCCGGGATCTCCTCTCCACTCGAGTCTTTTCGCCAGTCGCACCGAGCGTCTCCCGGGCTCCCCTTATCCCCCGGCCCCGCTTCATAGTGCGGGAGTATCGGGGCCGCTTAAAGGGCCAGCCCCCCCCCCCTTACAACGCCTATCCCTCCCTCCGCGCAGCGTCTGCCTCTTCCTTCTCGGGCCTAGCCGGCCTCTCAAACTTCAATTCCCACTGCCCTCATACTCCAAATTGCCTGCTGTGATGATTTCAGATTGCCGGGCACTAACCCGCCTTCAACTTTTTCCTTTCTACTTCCTTGGCCTGTTCACTTTGCAAACCGGGGTGGTGGGGGTGGAATTGGGAGGTCTAGTCTTGATGAGGGGACTGAATTTTTTTTTTAACTTTTAAGTCATGACTTTTAAAAAGTACAATCCGCCTGTTAACAAAATGATCCTGTAATCCACGTGCAAGGTGTTTTATCTCAGATTACAGTCTGGTGCTCTGACAGCCAGAATTTTGGATTTGAGGAATAAAGTAATTTTCACGTGCCACTTCAGATCCCCCCCCCCCCCCCATCAAATTCAGTTTATTTAATACTGGAATAAAACCAATTAAAACTACATTAATTATTGGTTGAGAGAGCAATATATTTTTTGATCAACCACAAGGAGAGTGCCTGAAAATAATCGAATCCACAAATATTGAAGTAGATTAGAGAATTTAATAGTCTAAAAGTTGCCTTCAGAAACTGGATGCTGTCTTATCAATTATTTTATTGAACAGAAATAAATAGAAGAATGGGTTTTTCAGTTCAAGCAAATGGGTTCGTTTATGACTTTTATTTTGGTAAAAGATAATTTTTTTTAAAGATTTGGGGAAACAGCTAATCGGTTCAGTCAACAAAATGTTGTACATGCTGGTTATCCTGCTCCTCATGAAATGAATACTGAATCAACTCGACCTCTGGGTTACAACCAGAGATATTTGTCCTCCCAGTGTCCCCAATATTTTTGCTGTCTTAAAGAACCTGAATCATGCCAGGATGGCAGTTCTACTTGTTTCCTTCTAGTTGTCTTTTGGTGCTAACAGTCAGACTTGATCCTGTCTTTATCCAACATCCACACGCTCCTCTTGTAAGGGGTATTCAGTAAGGAGCCCTATGACCTAAAAATGTGTGAAACCACCTCAAAGCTGGGCCAACTGTGATCAGACCCCTGAAGGGTCTTGGGTCACCAACCCCGAGAAAGGTTTTATATAGATTTCCATTAACTCTCCACTCAGCCTCCTCTGCTTCAAGGAAAACAGCCAAACCTGTCCTGTCTTTCCTCGGCCAAAATTGTCCAGTACTGGCAATAGTCTTTTAAATCTGCTCTGTGTTCTGTCTAGTGCAATTGCATCCTTCCTGTCCTGTGGTGACCAGAGCAGAACCCTCTAGCTGTGGCCTAACATGGTTCCAGCATTGCCCGCCTGTCCTTGTATTCTCTGCCTTAGCGGATAAAGGAGAGTATCATATGCCTTCTCAACCACCTTATTTACCTGTCCTGGATCTGGCATTATGTAGAAATAAACTACAGGGTATAATTTATTCCCTGTGGGTGTTGTTTGATGTTTGTAGGTCATAGGAACCTGCCCACCATGCATTTGTGGAGGTGTAAACTTAGTTTATGGAACTTGGCTACAGTCTGATTTACTATAAGGTGGCACAGTGGTTAGTACTGCTGCTTTATGTTCCAGGGACCTGGGTTTGGTTCTGGCCTTGGATGGCTGTGTCTGTTTTTGCATGTTCTGCTTGCATCTGCGTGAGTTTCCTCTGGGTGCTCCGATTTCCACCCACAATCCAAATGTGTGCAGGTTAGGATTGGCTGTGCTAAATTGCCCCTTGGTGTTCAATAATTGTGTAGGTTAGGAGGATTAGTGGGATAAATGTGTGTGGTTACGGGGATTGGGGGTGGTTAATGCACTTTTAGAGAATCGATGCAGTCTTAATGGGCCAAACGACGACCTCTTGCACAGTAGGGATTCTACAATAACCGAATGACCTCTCCTGTACATATAACACCAAGCTTTATAATCCAAACTTTTCATCTAAATTTGTTAGTGCGTGTTTTATCCAGTCGCTTGGTGCAATTGTGAAACATTTACTTCTGAGGAAATGTTCCAATGTAAACTTCAAAGTTTACAGTGGGGAACTGAGGCCTTGAGTATGAGGGCATTTTGGTTAGATCTGCAAATATTGCTTTGTCATATCTCATTTTGGTTTAATAGAAAAGAATCAAACCTGGCTATTTATTGAATATTTACCCAAAAAGTGGAACTATGAGCAGGGTTTTGAAGATGCATAGAATCAAAGATTTTTAAATTATATATATGTGTTGCTGGCAAGGCTAGCATTTGTTGCCCATTGCTAATTGCTCTTGTGAAGATGGTGTTGAGCCATCACCTTCAACCGCTGCAGTTCATGTCGCCGTGTAGGTGCACTGACAGTGCTGTTAGGAAGAGAGTCCCAGGTTATGATCTAATGACAGTGAAAGAACAGCAATAAAATTCAGATTTGGGCACGCCTTGGGGAAAATATGCAGTTGGTGGTGTTCTTCCAGGTGGTAGAGATTGCATGTTTTGGAGGTGTTATTGAATGAGTTACTGCTTGTACATCTTGTAGATGCACACCGTTACCACTGTGCATTGCATGGATGTGGTGGCAATCACATGGACTATTTTGTCCTGCATGATGTTCAGTTTCTTGTGTGTTGTTGGCATTGCACTCGTCCAGGCAGGTGGACAGGCTTTGGGAAGTTGGGAGGTGAGTTATGCGCCTCAATTCCTAGCCTCTAACCTGCTCATATATGGCTGGTCCAATTCACTGTCTCGTCGGTGGTGGTAATGCCATTGAATGTTAAGGGTTAGATTCTCTCTTGGAGGTGGCATTCCAAGCACTATTGTGTGTATGAATGTCACTAGCTGCTTATCAATCTGAACCTGAATGTTATCCAGGGCTTGCTGCATATGGACACAGACTGTTTTAGTATCTGAGGAGTTTAGAATGATGCTCAACATTATGCAATCATCAGCAGACTTCCCCACTTCTAATGGAGGAAGATCACTGAAGCTGCTGAAGATGGTTGGGCCTTCCACACTAGCCTGAGAAACTCTTGCAGCAATGTCCAGGGACTGGGATGGTTGACAGCCAAACCATCTTCATTTGTGCTGGATATGACTCAGTGGAGAGCCTTCCCCCTGATTCTCATTGTCTTCCATTTTGCTAGTGCTCTTTTATGACGAGGACATGCATTCTCACTTTACATCTGGGATTCAGCTCTTTTTGCCCATGCTTGGGCCAAGACTGTAAGGATTCAAGAACTGAGTGGTCTTGACAGAACCCCAAAACTGAGCATCAGTGAGTAGGTTATTGCTATGATCAATCAGATATGGGCAATAGTTGAATTTATCTTGCATTTTGTGGGCAGGACATACTTAGGAAACTTTCCATATTGTCGGATAGATGTTAGTGTTGTAGCTTGGCTAGAGGTATGGGTAATTCTGGAGCACAAGCCTCAAGTACTATTACTGGGACATTGTCAGGATCTATAACATTATCAGTATAGAGTGCCATCAGCCTTTTCCTTTGCACTTGTGTGCTGGAATGCTCCTTCATTGAGAATGGTGATATTTGTGGAGCTCCCACCTCCTTTTAGTTTTTTCATTGTCCAATGCGATTCATGACTGGATGTGGCAAGACTATAGAGCTTAAGTCTGATCTGCTAGTTGTGAGATCTCTTATCTCTGTTGCATGCTTCTTCTGCTGTTGGGCATAGAAATAATGTGTTGTAGCTTCAAGACTTTAGCCAGGTTGACACCACATTTTGGTTTGCCCAGTGCTGCTCCTGGCATAGAGTCATAGAGGTTTACAGCATGGAAACAGGCCCTTTGGCCCAACTTGTCCACGCCACCCTTTTTTAAAAACCCCTAAGCTACTCCCAATTGTACGCATTTGGCCCATATCTCTCTGTACCCATCATACCCATGTAACTATCTAAATGCTTTTTAAAAGATAAAATTGTACCCGCCTCTACTACTACCTCTGGCAGCTTGTTCCAGACACTCGCCACCCTCTGTGTGGGGAAAAAACCTGCCCCTCTGGACACTTTTGTACAACTCCTCTCACCTTAAACCTATGCCCTCTAGTTTGAGACTCCCCTGCTTTTGGGAAAAGATATTGACTATCTACCTTGTCTATGCCCCTCATTATTTTATAGACCTCTATAAGGTCACCCCTCAGCCTCCTACGCTCCAGAGAAAAAAGTCCCAGCCTATTCAGCCTCTCCTCATAACTCAATCCATCAAGTCCTGGTAGCATCCTAGTAAATCTTTTCTGCACTCTTTCTAGTTTAATAATATCCTTTCTAGAATAGGGTGAACAGAATTGCACACAGTATTCCAAGTGTGGCCTTATCAATGTCTTGTACAACTTCAACTAGATATTCCAACTCCTGTATTCAATGTTCTGACCGATGAAACCAAGCATACCAAATGCCTCCTTCACTCTGTCCACCTGTGACTCCACTTTCAAGGAGCTATGAACATGTACCCCTCGATCTCTTTGTTCTGTAACTCTCCCCAACGCCCTACCATTAACTGAGTAAGTCCTGCCCTGGTTCAGTCTACCAAAATGCATCACCTCGCATTTGTCTAAATTAAACTCCATCTGTCATTCGTCAGCCCACTGGCCCAATTGGTTCTCTGCACTTTTCACTGAACTAAATAAAGTTGATCCCCTTGTTTGATAGTAATTAAATGGATATGTTAGACCAAGAGGTTACAAATTGTGGTTGAACACAATTTATACTGCTGCCCACAGCACTTCATCGGTGCCCAGTTTTAAACTCCTGGATTTGTTCTGAATCTGTTATGTTTAGCACAGTGATAGTGCCACACATCATGATGGTGGGTGTCTCAGCAGGTCTGATAGCATCTGTGGAGAGAGAATGGAACATAGAACAGTACAGGCCCTTCGGCCCTCGATGTTGTGCTGAGCTTTGTCCGAAACCAAGATCAAGCTATCCCACTCCCTATCATCCTGATGTGCTCCATGTGCCTATCCAATAACCGCTTGAAAGTTCCTAAAGTGTCCGACTCCACTATCACAGCAGGCAGTCCATTCCACACCCCAACCGCTCTGAGTAAAGAACCTACCTCGGACATCCCTCCTATGTCTCCCACCATGAACCTTATAGTTGTGCCCCCTAGTAACAGCTACATCCACTCGAGGAAATAGTCTCTGAACGAGCCAACATTTGGAGTCTGGGTGATCCTTCATCAGAGCTGACGGCAAAGAAAATCAGACAAGATTTATACTGGGGAGCGGGGAGCAGGCAGAGGGGCTGTATTTGGACCAAGGAAATGGGAATGGTGAAGATGAGGGCTGAGAAAGTGTCCATTAAGTGATTGGAATGTGTGAACTGGCAGAACAGAGGTGCAGATTAAAGGACTGCCTGAGGATTCTTAAGGGACTACATTTGTCCAATTGCAGCCCTCCCAACCTAGGTATAAATCTTGTCTTATTTGCTGTCAGCTCTGACAAAGGGTCACCCAGACTCAAAATGTTGGCTCTATTCTCTCTCCACGGATGCTGTCAGACCTGCTGAGATTTTCCAGCATTTTCTGTTTTTGTTTCAGATTACAGCATCCGCAGTATTTTGCCTTTATCTTGATAACGGGTGTGCTCACTGTGACGATGGAACTTTGCCTTCACAAGAACTGATACCTATAGGTCTGACCTATGGGCCATTCTGACCTATGCCATCATGGACAGGTGCATCTGTGATAGGTAGATTGAGGACCAGGTCTAGTAGGCTTTCCTCTTTGGTTCCCACCTGCTGCAGATCCAGTCTGGTAGGTACATCCTTGATGGTTTGCTCAGCCAGCAGTGATACTGGGCCACTCTTGGTTATTGACATGCACATTTAAGTAACCAACCCAGAGTATATTTTATGGCACCTTAAGAGGCCATTTGGCCTATCTCTGTGCTAGCCAAAGAAAGATAATTATTTGACTTGATCCAACTTTCCAGCCCTTGGTCAACCCTTGCAGATTGTGACACTTGGATTGCATGTTTGTTAAATGTGACCAAGCTTTCTGCCTCTAATACTCTTTCTTTCAGACAGTGAGTTCCAGACCTACACCACCTTCTGGGTGGAAATATTTCTCCTCGACTACCCCAACTTTTGTAATTAATTCCCTCACAAATATTCTATTAGTTTTTCTAATTACTGGGTGTACCTGCTTTTTGTGATTCATACACTAGGATTTCCAGATCTCTGAATCTGAGCTCTGCAATCTCTCACCATTTAGATAAACTTACTTTTCCTGCCAAAATGCATCATTTCATGTTTTGCCACATTATACTCTGTTTGCCAGATGTTTTCCCACTCATCCTGTCTATGCCCCTTTTATTGCCTGTTTTCTTCACAACTTACTTTCCTACTAATCCTTGTGTCGTTAGCAAATTTCTCAAACCATTCATTTTGTCCCTTCATCTAACTCACTAATATAAATTGTAAAAAGTTGAGCCATCAGCACTGATCCATGTGGCACACCACTTAATACATCCTGCCATTTATGCCAACTGCTTCCTGTTAGCTAGCCAATCTTCTATCCTTGCCAGTGTTACCCCTACACCATGAACTTTTATTTGATGTGGCACTTCAGCAAATGCCTCCTGGAAATCTAAGTACAGTACTTCCACTGGTTCCTCTTTATCCAAAGCACAAGTGACTTCTTCAAAGAACTCCTATAAATTGATTTCTCTCTCTCAAAACCATGTTGGCTCTGTCTGATTACTTTTACCATGATTTTTCCAAGTTCCCTGTTATAAAATCTTTAATAGCTTCTAAGATTTTCCCTGTGACAGATGTTAGGCTGACTGTCCTGTGGTATCCAGCTTTCTGTCTCACTTTTTGAAAAAAGGAGTTACATTTGCTATTTTGCGATCTAATGGAACCTTCCCCGAATCTAGTGAATCTTGGAAAATTAAAACCAATGCATCAACTATCTAACTGGTCATTTCTTTCAAGATCCCAAACATGAAATACATCAGGACCTGGGGATCTGTCAGCCCTCAGCCCCACAATTTGCTCAGTGCCACTTTTCCATGGTGATTGTAATTTTCCTGTATTCCTCCTTCCCTTCCACTTCCTGATTCATAGTTATTTCTGGGGTGTTACTGATAGTGAAAACTGATGCAAAATATCTGTTCAATTCATCTGCCATCTCTCTACTTTTCATTATGAATTCCCCAGGCACACCTTCTATAGGACCAATGCTCACTTTAACTCCTGTATCTAAATATCTGTAAAAACTCTTACTATTCATCTTTATATTTCTAGCTATTTTTCCCTCTATCTTTTCGTCATAAAATCCCTACAGTGCAGGAGGAGGCTATTCGGACCATCAAGTCTGTACCGACCATAATCCCACCCAGGCTCTATCCTCATAGCCCCATGCATTTACCCTACCTCGTCCCCCTGACACTAAGGGACAATCTAGCATGGCCAATCCACCTAACCCGCGCATCTTTGGACTGTGGGAGGAAACTGCAGCACCTGGAGGAAATCCACGCAGATACTGGGAGAACGTGCAAACTCCACACAAAGAGTGACCCAAGCCAGGAATCAAACCCGGGTCCCTGACGCTGAGGCAGCAGTGCTAACCACTGTGCCACTATGCTGCTTGGCACGGTCATTCTTTGCTGTATTCTGTCCAATCTTCTGACCTATCACTCATCTTTGTGCAATGCTTTTTCTTTCAGTTTGATACTATCTTTAACATTTTAGTTAACCATGCATGGAGGGTCCACCCAGTGGAATTTTTACTTGCTCGTTGAAATACACCTGTTGTGTGTATTCGGAAATATCCCTTTAAATGTCTCCCACTGCATCTCTATGAACCCTGTAATCTCATTTTAGCTAGCTCTGTTTTCATGCCCTACAACTGACCTTTCAGTTTAAGAGCAACAACCAATTCCTGCAGTGTGAAAAAGTTGGAAAAAGCAAAGGAGTACCTCCCTCCCCTCAGCTCCCCAAATCCCCTCTGATCTATTTAAATAGTACGTGAGGTTAAATGCAAGCAATATTAGATCCAATTCCAGATATTTCTGCTCTTTGAAGTACCTCAGTGATGGGCACTTGTCCTTCCATTTGATGCCCATGATGTTCTGAACACATCTCGTATGGAACCTCCAACTGCCTAAATGTGTGGAGTAGATAGATAGTCAATGTCTCACAGGCTTATGGGAGGGTAGGTATTACCACAACAAGCTCTGTTATAAGTTTGATACCTCATTTCCTCCACAGTCCCTTGCATTAACAGGCAAATGCTGAGCTTGCTCTGACTATTCTATTTGCCACCTCTGTCAATACAGACATTTCTAGAGATTGTGCTTCCAAGACAGGTGAAGTTATCTACAACTTTTTGGGTTGTGTCATTGATCGTTGTAGTAGGTGGAATATAGTCAGAATTTGGTGGTGGTTGGTGGAGTATCTCTGTCCTCAAGTTGATAGTTAGTCCATAGTTGTCAGCTGGCTTTGAAAAACGATCAATAATCTGTTGAAGGCCATGGTCACAGTGTGACAGGAGGTCACAATCTGGAAACAACGATCCTCTATGTCTGATACCTTGGCTATGGATTCCAGTTATCAGGGTTAAAAGGATTGCCAGCTATTGAATTGAATGTTTATTCCATCAACATTTCCAACAAATGCCCCAGAATGTGTGGCAGCAAAAAAATGTACTAAAGAGCATAGGGGCCATGATGCACCGCTGCTTCATACTTGTTACATCAAAGGGGTCAGTGTTTTCACAACAGTCAGTGACTCTGGTCATCATTGTGAAATTGCTGTATCAGATTTACAGTCCTAATTAGACGTCCAAGTTTAGCTAAGATTTTCCACAAGGCCTCTATTTACTGTCTCAAGCCAACATAGGCATAGTAGAATCCCATCTGTCGTTTGTGGCATTTCTCTCGTATTTTCTAAAAGGTGCAGTTCGTACTGCTATTGCCTCTGTCTTTCCTGAGCCTACTTTGACTTATACGCACTCTGCTATATGGCTTACTCATCTATTCAGTGAATGTTTGTTTGAATATTGCACAGCTGTCACAAGCAGTGAGGTTCCTATTTGGTTGTTTTGCACAGATTTTATGCCTGTGATGTGTGGCACCAAAATATTTGACAAGCATTTCAACTGGTGCAGTAAAGACTGTTTCAAATAAAACTGTATTGGAGAACATGAGGTATTCCCCAACACCTTGGCATCTCCCATCGTCCCATTATTGAGGTATGAGAGGGTTGATTTACGGACGGGAGACAGTTTACTTAAAAGGTGGTTGGGCCAAGCGGGCAGACTGAACATGTCAGATCATGATGTTGTTAGTATGGGACTTGATTCTGAAGGAATAAGGGAGATTTGAGTTGGGCAGAGCTGAGAGGTTCAAATTTAAGTCCACAGGGCAAATTTGGGCAGTAGTGGGAAATTATGTTGGAACTGTGAAACCTTGTCAGTAGACTTCTGATGTGTAATTAAGTGCCTGCTCTTCATGTAAGCTCAAGACTGTGAATGTTAGCATCAGTGACGAGCAAGATTGTGCTTTCACTGTGACCTTTACATTGAACTTAGTGCTGGGTGAAGGTGGTTCACAGTGTTGCTTAAATGAGGGCTCCCTGGCTGCTATCAGCATGGACTAGTGTTCAAATTCTCAAAGTCTTCAGTGTAGCCTGTTCCTCCTTTACTTTTAAATGTTCATTACTATGCAAAATGTTTTTGAGTGAATAAGCATGTGGGACAAATGTTTTGCTGCCCCTAGAAAATCATTGCTGGGAGTACCATGTCTTGCTTAGTTTATTAAATGATTTAAGCAACAGTACTCCCACTTGGAGTACTGTGCTCAGTTCTGGTCGCCTCACTATAGGAAGGATGTGGAAAAGATTGAAAGGGTGCAGAGAGATTTACAAGGATGTCGCCTGGATTGAGTGGCATGCCTTATGAGGATAGGCTGAGGGAGCTCGGTCTTTTCTCCTTGGAGAGACGAAGGATGAGAGGAGACCTAATAGAGGTGTATTAGATGTTGAGAGGCATAGATCGGGTGGACTCTGAGGATTTTTCCCAGGGTGGAAATGTCTGCTACGAGAGGACATAGGTTTAAGGTGCTGGGGGGGGTAGGTACAGGGGAGATGTTGGGGGTAAGTTTTTCACACACAGGGTGGTGGGCGAGTGGAATCGACTGCCGTCAGTGGTGGTGGAGGCGAACTCAATAGGGTCTTTTAAGAGACTCCTGGATGAGTACATGGAGCTTAATAGGATGGAGGGTTATAGGTAGGTCTAGAAGGTAGGGATGTGTTCGGCACAACTTGTGGGCCGAAGGGCCTGTTTGTGCTGTAGTTTTTCTATGTTTCAATACTCCCTTGTCTTAATCTCTGGGATCAGTGTTTAATGCCAAACTGCCTGTCCAGGTCTTGAAGTGCTGTAACAATTGCCAATCTGGCTGTTCTGTTCTCTCAACCGATACTTGTATTGTTTCCTTAACAGAGGTGAATTTGACTTGTGCACTGCTGAGGTAGAAAGTTTGTGAGATGGGACTTGAATTCACAATTCGGCACACGGGCAAGGATGATGCATAATAGTATCTCTCCGTTGTCCCATCGGGTATCAAAAACTTCGCTAAATGTGGCATGTATCACAGCAATAACTTCCATTTATTTAACAGGACTTAATGTGAGTTAGGTTACAGGCAGCAGAGCCTTGGGTGAACTTTTAAGTTTGTGGTGGATGCAAGATAAAAGGTGGGCCCAAGAAGAGCTGTGGATAGTAGAATCTACAGGTAACAAAGGCATGGATAGCATTTCAGCAGTAAGTGCCCCTAACTGTGATCAAGAAGCGAGGTAAAAGATAGTTATCAATGACGAGGCTTACACCATAGAATCATAGAAACCCTACAGTGCAGAAGGAGGCCATTCGGCCCATCGAGTCTGCACCCACCACAATCCCACCCAGGCCCTACCCCCACATATTTACCCGCTAATCCCTCTAACCTACGCATTTTAGGATTTTAAGGGGCAATTTTTAACCTGGCCAATCAACCTAACCCGCACATCTTTGGACTGTGGGAGGAAACCGGAGCACCCGGAGGAAACCCACGCAGACACGAGGAGAATGTGCAAACTCCACACAGACAGTGACCCGAGCCGGGAATCGAACCCAGGACCCTGGAGCTGTGAAGCAGCAGTGCTAACCACTGCGCTACCGTGCCGTACCGTACCAAAGCATGGTAAATGGAAATATAGTAGACAGAAGAGGCTATAAAAAGCAATCAAGGGATACAATAGATATAAAAAGAAAATGAGAAAAATAACGATGGTTTTCAAAGCTAATAGTGAAGGCTTTTATAAATATATTAAGATAGTGGTAAGGCAGTCACATGGTCGATGAAATTTGATGCAAGGAAATATGAAGTACAAAGAACAATACAGCACAGGAACAGGCCCTTCGGCCCTCCAAGCCCGCGCCGCTCCCCGGTCCAGGATTGAATCCTGAATCCAGGATCCCCGCCCAATTTTCCAGCCTATCTACATACCAATATCCTATCCACCGAGCTGTCCCTCACAGCTACGATGCTTTGTTCATTACAACCTATTAACTTACCCCCACCCCCCCATTCCAGACCATGTGATCTCCAGGGAGAGGCGAAAACCCAGAGTGAAAAACCCCAGGGCCAATATGGGGAAAAAAAATCTGGGAAATTCCTCTCCGACCCCCTGAGGCGATCGAAACGAGTCCAGGAGATCACAATGGCCCCGATCGGAAAATGCTTCCCAACCCTAGTCATTTCCACTTCCACGAACACCATATGAATTCCCTGCCCCCGAGACAGGTTCCCAACTATCCGCAGTCTCACTCTGTACTGGCACCAGCAAGATGATCATAGAATGAAGCCTTGAAACGAGTAATTCATTTTGGTAGAAAAGATAGAGGCAATATAAACTAAACGGTATAGCTTTTAAGGGGTGCAGAAACTGACCTGGGGATTGGTTCTAATGCACAAATATTTCAAGGTGACAGGACAAAATGATAAAGTTGAATGGACATTGATTATGGAAGATCTCAACTGGAGTATTATGGTCAGTTCTGAGCTCCACACTTTAGGAATGGTGTCAAGCTTAGCCTTTAAAGGGAATGTAGAAGAGAGTTATTCGAGTTGTACCAGGAATGAAAGACTTCAGTTTCATGAAGCAACTAAAAAAAACTTAACTTTCTCTGCTTATAGGGGAACACAAGAGGAGACTTTAACGGCTGTTGATATCATAAATAGAACCATACAATCCTGACAGTATATGAGGCCATTCGGCCCATTGTGTCTGCACAAACTTTTCGAAAGAGCAGCTTCCCCAGCAGATGCCACCCCCCGCCCCCCAAAATATCCCTGTGACCCCACGCACTTAACCTTGCCTAATCCACCTAACGTACACACTTTTGGATGGTTTTGATCAAGAAATACGGAGAAACTGCAGTGGCTTAAGAGTCAGATTTAAGGTAATTGGCAAAAGACCCATTTGAGGAGATGATTTTTTTTGAGAGTTATGATGATCTGGGGTGCACTGTCCGAAAGAGTAATTGAAGCACCAATGATAAAGTTTAAAATGCAATTGGATAAATACTTGAAAACATTTTCAGGACTGTAGGAAAGAGCACAGGAATAGGTCGAGTTGGGTAACTCTTAAGAGCTGGAACATGCACAATAAATTGAACAGCCCCCTGTGCAGTATTGTTCCACAAATGGCCCTTTAAAGATAGTTGTAGACTATAGTTATAAGCAAATGGCAGAATTGTTCAATGATTACTTTGCTTTTTTTTTTGCAGTGGGGGGGGGTGATGATTTCACACTCTGGTATTAAAAAAAGAGGGTATTAAAAAGATGAGGAAATTGCAGGAGTGCTAATAAATTTCCAAAGTGCACTCACTTCAAGAAATGTGTCATTTAGGATTGGAAACTAAGTTCTATTCCGTTTTTTAAGAATGGGAGAAAGATGAAAGAGCATCGAGCTGTTCAGTTCAGGGAACCTCCTGAAATTTTCATCACGGGTAGTGTCAACACTTTTTTTTAAAAAAAGTATGAGCTGTTCAGAGTCAGCATGGATTTGTGGAGGGGTGGTCAGGTCTCACTAATCAACTGAATTTTTTGAGGACTTCATTTAAGATGATGGATCATGGCGTGTCTATTGATATTATCTATATGGGCTTCCTGAAGGCATTTGATGTTCAGTGCAAGAGATTATTGGCAAGAATAAAATTACAGGGCATTGGCTTAATCTTGGCACATGGGTTAGTAATTTGTTGGCAGGTAAAGCCCAAGAATACGGGTGGAGAGCATTTTTTGATTAGTGGGTTGTGGCAAGTGGTATTGGATGAAGGAATAGAGTTGTATATTTAAGTTTGCAGTTAAGTGAGTTGTCGGCAGGAAATTGTAAAGAATGATTTGCAAATTAAATAAGTGGGCAAAACTGATGGGTTGAGTTCAGTGTGGGGAAGTGAGGGGTCATCCACTTAGATCAGACAAATCGGAATATTCTCAATGGTGAGACTGTGCTGTGGAGGAGCAAAGGGTTTTAAGTCTGTGAATAAGATTCATTAGTGCAGAGGTATATAGAGTTATCAACAAGGTTAATGGGGGGGGGTCACGTGATGTAAGCTCGGGAGCAGCTCCTTTTCCGCAAGCTCTGGCGCTACTTATCTTTTAATTTTTTAAAATCCTGATGCACAACCCATAATTGTCTGATCCTGCTATGTTCCTGGAAGATCCTGGCTGAATTTTGGCAAAGGGGAGCTAAGTCAAGAAAATCCTTGTTTGAGGCGGTCAGAGATGGCCCAGTTAGGGCTCAGTGCACAGTGGCGGTTTTGCTGGTGAGTGGGCCTGCGCTTGGCTGATGGTGTTGGCGTCGAGATGATGGCCATCTTTATGAATGCAGTTGTGAACAGTGGTCTCAGCACCCTGGCACAGATTTCTGGTGCTCATGTTGATGAACTGCGGGATATCCTAAAGAGAATGGCTGAAGCAGATAAGAGAATCTTGTCAATTGAGAAGACAGTTTCCTTGGTGATGGCTCACCGGCAGTCCATGGAAAACGTGCTGCATGGTGTGTTGTGTGTACTGGCTAACTCAGGAAGATGGTCAGAGAAGGAGTATCAGTGCGCCTGGTCTCCCGAGGGCTGCTGGCAATTTATTTCTCGGCTGAATTTGAGAACTGTCTGCCATGCTTTCACAATCTTGTTTTGAAGGTTTGGCATCTCGAGCTCGATGAAGCATATTGTATCCGGTCTTTGAGGCTTGGTTGGTTGAAGAACCTGACCACTGGTATTGCATTGCCTTGTCCTTGGTGTTCGCTGAAAAGAGTTGGAGATGGCCGGATATGTGAGGTCTTTGACACCTGATGGGGTCGAGACTTTTTTCAGGGGTTCGGGATCATAGAATAATCCCTACAGTGCAGAAAGAAGTCTACACTGACTATCCAAAAGAGCACCCAAGCTCTCCCTTCTGTCCTATTCCTGTAATCCTGGATATTTACCATGGCTAATGCACCTAGATGTGGGTATTGAAATAGGTTCTGGTTCTTATAGTTAATCCTAGAGGGTTCCCCTTATCTTGTTGTGGGGGGGGGGGGGGGGGGGGGGGGAGGGTCATATCACTCCCAAGATAACCTGTTGATGGATGTATTGATGATGATTCTTGTCAGTGGGGTTTAAATTCTCCGGTAATGGGGAGCCTAATTGTCTTTGTGATTGAAGAGGGGGCAGGTTTATTGTGTGAGCCTAGGTGAGGCATATGAATCGTTGGCTTATTGGTTCCTATACATGAGAGTGTACACTGCCATGTACCAATGGCAAGAGTCTGATCTTCCCTTTTTTTTCTTGGTTATCCTTTTATTGCTTGGAAGTCCTGGGATACTGAGTTAGACTCCTGTTGGTTATACATTACTCCATAAGGGATCCTGTATATTGTGCAGCTGTGTCTCTGTTATTCTGTGGAGGGAATGTGTACCTTGGGGCCATGTTCTCATGGTTATCCTGAAATCCTTCACCATTGCTGATATTGTTTCTTTATCCAAATGAGAGGAGACACCATTGGCAATGATTGCAATTTGGATCATTTGTAGAAAATTTGCTGCCCTTTTCTGCATGTTCGTGGAAAAATGATTACACTTTATTGTACTGGATTTTGTCATGTCTTGTGGTAAATGTAAAATGAAAACTCTTAAAGGCTAATAAAATATTGGATTTGAAGTACCTAAATGAAGACATTCTTTAGTTGTACAGTGCCTCGGTGGGACCCCAGCTAGAATATTGTGTTTAGTTTTGGGAATTGAACTAAGGTACAATGATCGTGAAGAGGCCACATTGCAGATTCACCAGGATTCTTCTTCTTGAGACCAAGGCTGACTTTCCACTCTGGGATTGTGGGTCCTGAGGTGATGACAAAGTCGAATACTGAATCTGCAACACTCTGCCACAGGTGGGGCAGATAGTGTCTGATGTGGTGGGTGGGTGGGGTGTTTGACTTCCACCCTTGAGCAAGAGATCCCCACAAATCAAGGGGAATCTTGCATAGAAACATAGAAGATAGGAGGAGGCCATTTGGCCCTTTGAGTCTTTTCTGCCACTCGTTATGATCATGGCTGATCGTCCAACTCAATAGCCTAATCCTACTTTTTCTCCATAACCTTTGATCCCATTCGCCCCAAGTGCCGCCTCTTGAATAAATTCAATGTTTTGAATTTTTGTTTTAAAATCAACTACTTCCTGTGGTAATAAATTTCACAGGCTCACCACTGTTTGGGTGAAGAAATGTTCCCTCACGTCCATCCTAAATGGTCTACCCTGAATCGTCAGACTGTGACCCCTGATTCTGGACTCCCCCACCATTGGGAATATCCTCCCTGCATCTACCCTGTCAAGTCCTGTTAGAATTTTATAAGTCTCTGAGATCCCCCCCCCCCCTCATTCATCTGAACTCCAGCGAAAACAATCCTAACCTAGTCAATTGCTCTTCTTACATCAGTCCCACCATCCCTGGAATCAGCCTGGTAAACCTTCGCTGCGCTCCCTCGAGAGCAAGAACGTCCTCCCTCAGAAAAGGAGACCAAAACTGCGCATAATACTCTAGGTGTGCCCTCACCAAGGTCCTGTATAATTGCAACAACCCGTCCCTGCACCTGTACTCAACCGCTCTCAATGAAGGCCAACATGCCATTTGCCGCCTTTACCACCTGCTGCACCTGCATGCTTACCTTCAGTGACTTGTGCACAAGGACACCCAAGTCCTGCTGCATACTCCCCTCTCCCAATTTACAGCCATTCAGGTAGTAATCTGCCGCCCTGTTTCTGCATCCAAAGTGAATAACCTCACACTTATCCAAATTATACCGCATCTGCCATTGATTAGCCCACTCACCCAATCTGTCCAGATCATTCTGAAGGATCTCTGCATCCATGTCACAGTTCATCCTCCCACCCAACTTGGTATCATTGGCAAACTTTGAGATGTTACATTTTGTTCCCTCATCCAAATTAATATATATTGTGAGTAGCTGGGTCCCAGCACCGATCCCTGTGGCACCCCACTAGTTACTGCCTGCCAATTTGAAAAGCACCCATTAACTTCTACTCTTTGTTTCCTGTTTGCCAACCAGTTTTCTTTCCATTTTAATACACTTCCTCCAATCCCATGCGCTTTAATCTTGCACGATAATCTCTTGTGCGGGACTTTGTCAAACACTTTCTGAAAGTCCAAATATACCACATCTACTGGTTCCCCTTTGTCAACTCTGCTACTTACATCTTCAAAGAATTCCAACAGATTTGTCGAGCATGATTTCCCCTTCATAAATCCATGTTGACTCTGTCTGATCCTGCCACTGCTTTCTAAATGCTCTGGTATAAAGTCCTTAATAATGGATTTGAGAGTTTTCCCCATTACCGACGTTGAGCTTACTGGTCTATAATTCCCTGTTTTCTCTCCAGCTCCCTTTTTGAATATTGAAGTAACATTAGCTACCTTCCAATCTGCAGGGACTGTTCCAAAGTCTATAGAATCCTGGAAGATGACTACCAATGCATCCACCATTTCTAGAGCCACTTCCATAAGTACTCTGGGATGTAGATTATCAGATTGTAGATTTATCTGCCTTCAATGTCACCAATTTTCCCAGCACCATTTCTCTACTAATATTGATCTCCTCAGTTCTTCCCTCTCAAAATCGTGCATTCTCCAGCATTACTGGCATTTGATTTGTGTCCTCTTTTGTGAAGACGGAGCCAAAGTATGTATTCAGTTACTCGGCCATTTCTTTGTCCTGTATTACACATTCCCCTGTTTCTGTCTGTAGGGGACCTACATTTGTCTTGACCAACCTCTTACTCTTCACATATCTATAGAAACTCTTAGTGCCAGTCTTTATGTTCCCTGCAAGTTTGCTTTTGTACTATATTTTCTCCTTAATCAATTCCTTGGTCCTTCTTTGCTAAATTCTAAACTGCTTCCAATCCTCAGACCTATTATTTTTCTTGGCCAATCTATATGTTTCTTCCTTAGATTGGATGCTCTCTCAAATTTCCTTTGTAAGCCATGGATTGGCCCTCTTACCCATTTTGCTTTTGTGCCGGACAGGAATAAACAGTTGCTGCAGTTCCTCCATGTGCTCCTTGAATGTTAGCCATTGCCTGTCCACTGTCATCCCTTTAAGTAACGCTCCCCAATCTATAAAGCCAACTCATGCCTCATATCCTCATGGTTTCCTTTATTAAGATTTCAGTATCCTAGTCTCCGAATCAACTACTTCACTCCTATGGTCATTCCCAAGGGGGTCTCGTACAGCGAGATTGGCAATGATTCCCTTCTCATTACACAGTACTCAGTCTAAAATGGCCTGCTCTCTAGTTGGTTCCTGCACATATTGGTCAAGAAAGCCATCCCGTGTACACTCGAGTTCCTCCTCTACGACATTGTGGCTAATTTAATTTGCCCAATCTATGTGCAGATTAAAATCATCCATGATCACCAACATTCCCGTATCACATGCATCTCTAATTTCGTGTTTAATGCCATTCCCAACATCACTGCAGTTTGGGGGTTTATATATGACACCCACTAGTGTATTTTGCCCCTTGGTAGTTCTCAACTCTACCCATACAGACTCCACGTTGTCAGAGCTAATATCCTTTCTCTCTATTGTGTTAATTTCCTCTTTAACCAGCAGTATCACTCCACCACCTTTTCCTTTATGCCTGTCCTTCCTAAATATTGAATACCCTGGGACATTCAATTCCCACCCCGGTCACCCTGCAGCCATGTTTCTGCAATCCCAATTATATCATACCCGTTTACATCTATCTGCGCGATTAGTTCATCTACTTTATTGCAAATGCTCTGCGCATTAAGGCACAGAACCTTTAAGCTTGTCTTTTTAACATTGTTTGCCTTGCTCCCAATATTTTTCTTTGTACTCCTGTTTGACCTTTGTCCTTGGTTTCTCTGCCTATCACTTTTCTTGTTCCCTTTTCTACCTTTTTGTTTTTGTCCTTGCTCCCTCCTTTTCTGACTCCTCCCATAGATTCCCAATCTCCTGGCATATTAGTCTTAAACCCTCCCCAACCGCTCTAGCAAACAGTCCCCCTCTGACATCAGTCTCAGTCCTGCCCAGGTGTAACCTAACCAATTTGTACAGGTCCCACCTCCCCCAGAGACATTTTGTTTCAGGGAGGCTTTGAGGACGTCCCTGAAACATCTCCTGGTAACCGCTTGCTATGACTAAGCTCATACCAATGCTTACAGGGTTAAAGTGAGGTCAAATTGGATAAACATAGTTTGTGTTTCCTTGAGCTTAGAAATTTGAGGGATAAGTGAATTGAGATGTTCAAAATAATAAAGGGATTCCATAGTCTAGATGTAGAGACACAGTTTTCCCTGGAATAATGAGGGAACTTAGAACAGTAACAGACTTTTATCTTGGCCAGTTACATAGAACAGTACAGCACAGAACAGGCCCTTCGGCCCACGTTGTTGTGCCGAGCTTTGTCTGAAACCCAGATCAAGCTATTTCCTCCCTATCATCCCGAAGTATCTCCATGTGCCTATCCAATAGCTTCTTAAATGTTCCTAAAGATTCTGACTCCACTATCACTGCAGGCAGTCCATTCCACACCCCAACCACTCTCTGAGTAAAAAACCTACCTCGGACATCCTTCCTATATCTCCCACCGTGGACCCTATAGTTATGCCCCCTAGTTACCACTCCATTCACCCGAGGAAATAGTCTTTGAACGTTCACTCTATCTATCCCCCTCATCATCTTATAAACCTCTATCAAGTCTCCTCTCAACCTCCTCCACTCCAAAGAGAAAAGCCCAAGTTCCCTCAACCTTTCCTCATAAGACCTACCCTCCAAACCAGGCAGCATCCTGGTAAATCTCCTTTGCACTCTTTCCAGTGTCTCCACATCCTTCTTCTAGTGAGGTGAGCAGAACTGCACACAATATTCCAAATGTGGTCTCACCAATGTCCTGTACAGTTGCAGCATAACCCCACGGCTCTTAAACTCAAACCCCCTGTTAATGAACGCCAACACACTATAGGCCTTCTTCACGGCTCTATCCACTTGAGTGGCAACCTTCAGAGATCTATGGATATGAACCCCAAGATCTCTCTGTTCCTCCACATTCTTCAGAACCCTACCTTTGACCCTGTAATCCACATTTAAATTTGTCCTACCAAAATGAATCACCTCGCATTTGTCAGGGTTAAACTCCATTTGCCATTTTTCAGCCCAGCTCTGCATCCTATCTATATCTCTTTGCAGCCTACAACAGCCCTCCACCTCATCCACTACTCCACCAATCTTGGTGTCATCAGCAAATTTACTGATCCACCCTTCAGCCCCCTCCTCCAAGTCATTTATAAAAATGACAAATAGCAGAGGACCAAGCACTGATCCCTGTGGCACTCCGCTGGTAACCGGTTTCCAGTCCGAAAATTTTCCATCCACCACCACCCTCTGTCTTCTGTTAGATAGCCAGTTACCTATCCAATCGGCCAAACTTCCCTCTATCCCACACATCCTTACTTTCTTCATAAGCCGACCATGGGGGACTTTATCAAACGCCTTACTAAAATCCATGTATATGACATCAACTGCACTACCTTCATCTACATACTTAGTTACCTCCTCAAAAAATTCTATCAAATTTGTGAGGCAAGACTTGCCCTTCACAAATCCGTGCTGACTATCCCGGATTAAGCTGCATCTTTCTAAATGGTCGTAAATCCTATCCCCGAGGACCTTTTCCATCAACTTACCGACCACCGAAGTAAGACTAACCGGCCTATAATTACCAGGGTCATTTCTATTCCCTTTCTTAAACAGAGGAACCACATTCGCCACTCTCCAGTCCTCTGGCACCACCCCCGTGGACAGTAAGGACGCAAAGATCAATGCCAAAGGCTCTGCTATCTCATCCCTTGCCTCCCAAAGACTCCTAGGATATATTTCATCAGGCCCAGGGGACTTCTCAACTTTCAGTTTATTCAAAATTGCTAGTACATCTTCCCTCCGAACATCTACTTCCTCCAGCCTATCTGCCTGTGACACCCTCTCTTCCTCAAAAACATGGCCCCTCTCCTTGGTGAACACCGAAGAAAAGTATTCATTCATCGCCTCTCCTATCTCTTCTGACTCCATGCACAAATTCCCACTGCCGTCCTTGACCGGCCCCAACCTCACCCTGGTCATTCCTTTATTCCTCACATAAGAGTAAAAAGCCTTGGGGTTTTCCTTGATCCGACCCGCCAAGGACTTCTCATGCCCCCTCCCGTCTCTCCTAAGCCCCTTTTTCAGCTCATTTCTTGCTAACTTGTAACCCTCCATCGAGCCAACTGAACCTTGTTTTCTCAACCTTACATATGCTTCCTTCTTCCTCTTGACAAGACATTCCACCTCTTTTGTGAACCATGGTTCGCTCACTCGGCCATTTCCTCTCTGCCTGGCAGGGACATACCTATCAAGGACACGCAGTATTTGTTCCTTGAAAAAGTTCCACTTTTCATTAGTGCCTTTCCCTGACAATTTTTGTTCCCATCCTATGCTTCCTAATTCCCGCCTGATTGCATCATAATTACCTCTCTCCCAATTGTAAACTATGCCCTGCCGCATGGCCCTCTCCCTCTCCATTGCAATAACAAAAGACACCGAATTGTGGTCACTATCTCCAAAGTGCTCTCCCACAACCAAATCCAACACTTGGCCCGGTTCATTTCCCATTACCAAATCCAATGTGGCCCCACCTCTTGTCGGCTTATCCACATATTGTGTCAGGAACCCCTCCTGCACACACTGCACAAAAACTGCCCCATCCGAACTATTCGGCCTATAAAGGCTCCAATCAATATTTGGAAAGTTAAAGTCCCCCATGACAACTACCCTGTGACCCCCACACCTATCCATAATCTGCTTAGCAATTTCTTGCTCCACATCTCTATTACTATTTGGGGGCCTATAGTAAACTCCTAACAAAGTGACCGCTCCTTTCCTATTCCTAACCTCAGCCCATATTACCTCTGTAGGCAGATCCCCTTCGAAATGCCTTTCTGCAGCCGTTACACTCTCCTTGATTAACAGTGCCACTCCTCCACCACTTTTGCCAGCTACCCTACACTTACTGAAACATCTATACCCCGGAACTTCCAACAATCATTCCTGGTCCTTGTTCTACCCATGAAGAGCTGTAGCAAATTTCCCTCCCAGGATATTGGTGCCCCTCTGGTTCAGGTACACCCCGTCCTGTTGGTACAGGTCCCACCTTCCCCAGAAAGTGTTCCAATTATCCACATAGCTGAAACCCTCCCTCCTACACCGTCCCTGCATCCATGTGTTTAACTGCACTCTCTCCCTGTTCCTCAACTCGCTATCCCGTGGCACCGGCAACATACCAGAGATGACAACCTGTTTTGTCCTGGCTCTCAGCTTCCACCAAAGCTCCCTGAATTCCTGTTTTAAATCCCCGTCCCCTCTCTTACCTATGTCTTTGGTGCCGACGTGCACCACGACTTGTGACTGTTCCCCCTCCCCCTTTAGAATCCTGAAGACACGGTCGGAGATGTCATGGACCCTGGCATCCGGGAGGCAACATACCATCCGTGAGTCTCTCTTGTTGCCACAGAACCTCCTATCTATCCCTCTAACAAACGAGTCCCCAATAACTATAGCTCTACCGCTCTCCCCCTTTCCCTTCTGAGCCACAGGGACGGACTCCGCGCTGGCGATCTGGTCACTGTGGCTTACCACTGGTAGGTCGCCCCCCTCACCTGTATCCAAAGTGGAATACTTGCTGCTAAGGGGAACGACCACAGGGGATCCCCGCACCGACTGCTTCCTCCCAGCCCCTCTCACTGTCACCCATCTATTTTCATTCCCTGGAGCAACTATATCCCTGAAGCTTGTGTCTATGGCCCTCTCTGCCTCCCTGATGACCCTAAGCTCATCCAACTCCAGCTCCCTAATGCGGTCTTGGAGGAGCTGCAGATGGGTGCACCTCCCACAGGTGTAATCAGCAGGGACACTGACGGTGTCCCTCACCTCAAACATTCTGCAGGAGGTACATTGCACTGCTTTCACTTCCATCCCCTCCATATAACTTACTACTACAAAGAAAAAGAATTGCTCCAATGGAACACTGAACCCTTTTTCCCCTTCCTCAGAGTGCACTGGGAAAGAAGTTTAAAAAGCAGGAACACAGAGCGGCGACAGATGAAACCCAAAACTGAGATTAAATCCAAACAAACTGAGATTAAATCCAAACAAACTGAGATTAAATCCAAACAAACTGAGATTAAATCCAAACAAACTGAGATTAAATCCAAACAAACTGAGATTAAATCCAAACAAACTGAGATTAAATCCAAACAAACTGAGATTAAATCCAAACAAACTGAGATTAAATCCAAACAAACTGAGATTAAATCCAAACAAACTGAGATTAAATCCAAACAAACTGAGATTAAATCCAAACAAACTGAGATTAAATCCAAACAAACTGAGATTAAGCCCAAGCAACTGAGATTAAGCCCAAGCAACTGAGATTAAGCCCAAGCAACTGAGATTAAGCCCAAGCAACTGAGATTAAGCCCAAGCAACTGAGATTAAGCCCAAGCAACTGAGATTAAGCCCAAGCAACTGAGATTAAGCCCAAGCAACTGAGATTAAGCCCAAGCAACTGAGATTAAGCCCAAGCAACTGAGATTAAGCCCAAGCAACTGAGATTAAGCCCAAGCAACTGAGATTAAGCCCAAGCAACTGAGATTAAGCCCAAGCAACTGAGATTAAGCCCAAGCAACTGAGATTAAGCCCAAGCAACTGAGATTAAGCCCAAGCAACTGAGATTAAGCCCAAGCAACTGAGATTAAGCCCAAGCAACTGAGATTAAGCCCAAGCAACTGAGATTAAGCCCAAGCAACTGAGATTAAGCCCAAGCAACTGAGATTAAGCCCAAGCAACTGAGATTAAGCCCAAGCAACTGAGATTAAGCCCAAGCAACTGAGATTAAGCCCAAGCAACTGAGATTAAGCCCAAGCAACTGAGATTAAGCCCAAGCAACTGAGATTAAGCCCAAGCAACTGAGATTAAGCCCAAGCAACTGAGATTAAGCCCAAGCAACTGAGATTAAGCCCAAGCAACTGAGATTAAGCCCAAGCAACTGAGATTAAGCCCAAGCAACTGAGATTAAGCCCAAGCAACTGAGATTAAGCCCAAGCAACTGAGATTAAGCCCAAGCAACTGAGATTAAGCCCAAGCAACTGAGATTAAGCCCAAGCAACTGAGATTAAGCCCAAGCAACTGAGATTAAGCCCAAGCAACTGAGATTAAGCCCAAGCAACTGAGATTAAGCCCAAGCAACTGAGATTAAGCCCAAGCAACTGAGATTAAGCCCAAGCAACTGAGATTAAGCCCAAGCAACTGAGATTAAGCCCAAGCAACTGAGATTAAGCCCAAGCAACTGAGATTAAGCCCAAGCAACTGAGATTAAGCCCAAGCAACTGAGATTAAGCCCAAGCAACTGAGATTAAGCCCAAGCAACTGAGATTAAGCCCAAGCAACTGAGATTAAGCCCAAGCAACTGAGATTAAGCCCAAGCAACTGAGATTAAGCCCAAGCAACTGAGATTAAGCCCAAGCAACTGAGATTAAGCCCAAGCAACTGAGATTAAGCCCAAGCAACTGAGATTAAGCCCAAGCAACTGAGATTAAGCCCAAGCAACTGAGATTAAGCCCAAGCAACTGAGATTAAGCCCAAGCAACTGAGATTAAGCCCAAGCAACTGAGATTAAGCCCAAGCAACTGAGATTAAGCCCAAGCAACTGAGATTAAGCCCAAGCAACTGAGATTAAGCCCAAGCAACTGAGATTAAGCCCAAGCAACTGAGATTAAGCCCAAGCAACTGAGATTAAGCCCAAGCAACTGAGATTAAGCCCAAGCAACTGAGATTAAGCCCAAGCAACTGAGATTAAGCCCAAGCAACTGAGATTAAGCCCAAGCAACTGAGATTAAGCCCAAGCAACTGAGATTAAGCCCAAGCAACTGAGATTAAGCCCAAGCAACTGAGATTAAGCCCAAGCAACTGAGATTAAGCCCAAGCAACTGAGATTAAGCCCAAGCAACTGAGATTAAGCCCAAGCAACTGAGATTAAGCCCAAGCAACTGAGATTAAGCCCAAGCAACTGAGATTAAGCCCAAGCAACTGAGATTAAGCCCAAGCAACTGAGATTAAGCCCAAGCAACTGAGATTAAGCCCAAGCAACTGAGATTAAGCCCAAGCAACTGAGATTAAGCCCAAGCAACTGAGATTAAGCCCAAGCAACTGAGATTAAGCCCAAGCAACTGAGATTAAGCCCAAGCAACTGAGATTAAGCCCAAGCAACTGAGATTAAGCCCAAGCAACTGAGATTAAGCCCAAGCAACTGAGATTAAGCCCAAGCAACTGAGATTAAGCCCAAGCAACTGAGATTAAGCCCAAGCAACTGAGATTAAGCCCAAGCAACTGAGATTAAGCCCAAGCAACTGAGATTAAGCCCAAGCAACTGAGATTAAGCCCAAGCAACTGAGATTAAGCCCAAGCAACTGAGATTAAGCCCAAGCAACTGAGATTAAGCCCAAGCAACTGAGATTAAGCCCAAGCAACTGAGATTAAGCCCAAGCAACTGAGATTAAGCCCAAGCAACTGAGATTAAGCCCAAGCAACTGAGATTAAGCCCAAGCAACTGAGATTAAGCCCAAGCAACTGAGATTAAGCCCAAGCAACTGAGATTAAGCCCAAGCAACTGAGATTAAGCCCAAGCAACTGAGATTAAGCCCAAGCAACTGAGATTAAGCCCAAGCAACTGAGATTAAGCCCAAGCAACTGAGATTAAGACCAAGCAACTGAGATTAAGACCAAGCAACTGAGATTAAGACCAAGCAACTGAGATTAAGACCAAGCAACTGAGATTAAGCCCAAGCAACTGAGATTAAGCCCAAGCAACTGAGATTAAGCCCAAGCAACTGAGATTAAGCCCAAGCAACTGAGATTAAGCCCAAGCAACTGAGATTAAGCCCAAGCAACTGAGATTAAGCCCAAGCAACTGAGATTAAGCCCAAGCAACTGAGATTAAGCCCAAGCAACTGAGATTAAGCCCAAGCAACTGAGATTAAGCCCAAGCAACTGAGATTAAGCCCAAGCAACTGAGATTAAGCCCAAGCAACTGAGATTAAGCCCAAGCAACTGAGATTAAGCCCAAGCAACTGAGATTAAGCCCAAGCAACTGAGATTAAGCCCAAGCAACTGAGATTAAGCCCAAGCAACTGAGATTAAGCCCAAGCAACTGAGATTAAGCCCAAGCAACTGAGATGTAACAGCAATGACAGCACCCCAGGTGATAGATCATTCAACACCAGGATCGTTGCTGCCCTTTAGTCCTGAGAGAATTGTGTGGCGTTGTTCATGTTGAATTTGTGCTGCAATAGAATGCATGCTTTAAATTTGGTAATTAAGTACCTCAGCCCCCAATTGCGTCAGGGTAAAGAATCATTGTCTTAGTATATAAACCTGTTCACTCTGGGTGTTTGGGAGGGGAGGTGCTTGCATAGTGGCACTGTTGCTGAACTATTCAAAAATCATGGGACATGTCCTGGAGACCCGTGTTCCAATCCCACCATGTCAGGTTGTGCAATCAAAGAAAAAATCTGGGTGTTTGGGAGGAACTGGGAGAGTCTGTGACTTTGCTGTGCTGATTTGGAAGTAAACTTGTTTAAGGTACAGGCTAACTTCAGACTCATTCATCCTCAACATATAATTATTGGAATTAACAATCATCAGAGCAGTCTCCTTTTTTTTAAACAAAATTGTGAAATCTAGTTGTTTTTCACATCTTTATTGATTTCAATGTTTGAAGACCTTGTGATATGAGGGCTGCTAAAAATAGAACATTGTCTGATGTGACCATAAAGAAGCCCATAATGTATCAGAAGAATGTGGTTGGTTTTAAAAATTACATTTCACACCTGATTTAACAGCCCTGGGTTTCATGTGGTTTTCTTCACTTACCAGTAGCTATGTGTACCTGAAATGTGATACAGCACAAATTAAATTCTGTGGGATTATAATCTTAGAGAAATATTTTGTCATTATTCTCTACTTCACATTGCTAAAGTGGCATCCCTCTGGTACTCATCCAGGAACAATCCTAGATAGTATTAAGAGGCTATTCATGCAGCAGGCATCAGAATCGAATCCAGTTTTGTTCCTACCCTTGCATGTTTCACAGCTGACTCACTGATGCAGATCATGCATGCTTGACTTCTTGCCCTCCTTCGAGAGGTGCTGAGGCCAATTGTATTACCTCAAACATTTCCCCAACTAAAATGGTTAAACCCAAACTGAGGAACAAAAGATGGATCTTCCATAGATTAGAACATTAAAAGTATTATTTTAAATTAAGTGATATATAATTGTCAAAGTTTGGGTGAATCAAAAGCCATATTTCAATAATTGATAGAAAATGTTTAGACAAAAAAAGACAACATTAACGCCAAAATTATTTTGTTTGCTGTCCCAGTGTTGTCCTTGCACCATCTGCTCATCAAGCCAGTGAACACACACTTCTCTCTCCATCTCTGAGGCTTTATTCAGATGACGTGATGTATGCCAGCAGCCTGGGATAAATTGCATGCCAGTCTTTCTCTTCCCCGCCCCCAACCAAGCTTCTGACAACATGCCTAGCCACTGCTCAATGCCTCACCTGGTGACACAACACTGAATTCTCCTGAGAGTGATTTCATCAAAATCTGCATGAGTATAATGAAATGAATAGTGCACGCTCATTACGCAGGGTGCTCCAGTGTGTGAATATTTGCAAAATAGCTGTTGGCAATCGTAATTGTAAAGGGTAAATAAAACCGTTTGTGATCTTTGGGCTTTGATTAGCTGCACTGCTTGTCTGTGTCACAGGCAGCATATCATTGTGGGTGGGCAGGGGGGCAGTTTTGTTACCTTATACCTTGACTGCAGATATGGGCTCAGGCACTGAGGTGTGGAGTTCTCCACTACATTTTGCAGATGAAACTATCTTCTGGTTCTGAGGAAGTGACATTAAGATGTGAAAATTTCCTTTACACTGAGCACTATTCCGAGCATTTTCTTTTTAATTCAATCTCAATGCAAGTAGAGCCTGGGAGTCCTAGTGTACATACACTCAACATCTTGCTCCAGAACGTTTGAACACCGTGCTCAAACAATTGGCAAAAAAACAAGGTTGCACCATTATTGTAATTCGAATTAGCTGACAATTCGTATAGAAAAAATAAAGTACCAAGTCTTAAACCCTCTTAGCAGAAAATAGTAATGAATTGGATATTATTTTTTTATTCTTTCATAAAACATAGGAGCAGAATTAGGCCACTCGGCCTATCGAGTCTGCTCCACCGTTCAATCATGGCTGATATTTTTCTCATCCCCACTTTCCTGCCTTTTCCCCATAACCTCTGATCCCTTTATTAATCAATAACCCATCTATCTCTGTCTTAAAGACACTCAATGACCTGGCCTCCATAGTCTTCTGCAGCAAAGAGTTCCACAGATTCACCCCTCTCTGGTTGAAGAAATTCCTCCTCATCTCTGTTTTAAAGGATTGTCCCTTTTAACCTGAGGTTGTGCCCCCTGGTTCTAATTTTTCCTATCCATGGAAACATCCTCTCCATGTCCACTCTATCCAGGCCTCGCAAGTGCCCTGTAAGTTTCAATAAGATCCCGCCCTCATCCTTCTAAACTCTAACAAGTACAGGCCCAGAGTCCTCAACCGTTCCTCATAAGACAAGCTCTTAATTCCAGGGATCATTCTTGTGAACCTCCTCTGGACCTTTCCAAAGCCAGCACATCCATCCTTAGATATGGGACCCAAAACTGCTCACAATACTCCAAATGAGGTTTGACCTAGAGCCTTATACAGCCTCAGAAGTACATCCTTGCTCTTGTATTCTAGCCCCCTCAACATGAATGCTAACATTGCATTTGCCTTCCTAACTGCCGACTGAATCTGCACGTTAACCTTAATAGAATCTTGAACAATGACTCCCAAGTCCCTTTGTGTTTCTGATTTCCTAAGCATTTCCCTATTTAGAAAATAGTCTTTGCCTCCATTCTGCCTTCCAAAATGCATGACCTTGCACCTTTCCACATTGTATTCCATCTGCCACCACTTTGCCCACTCTCCTAACCTGTCCAAGTCCTTCTGCAGCCCCCCTGCTTCCTCAATACCACCTATTGCTCTATATATCTTTGTAACATCTGCAAGCTTAGCAACAGTGCCTTCAGTTCCTTCCAAATCGTTAATGTATATTGTGAAAAGTTGTGGTCCCAGCACTAACCCCTGAAGCACACCACTAGTCACCGGCTGCCATCCTGAAAAAGACCCCTTTATCCCCACTCTCTGCCTTCTGCCTGTCAGCCAATCCTCCATCCATGCCAGGATCTTGCCCTTAACACCATGGGCTCTTAACTTATTTAACAGGCTCCTATGCAGCACCTTGTCAAAGGCCTTTTGGAAATCTAAATAAATCACGTCCGCTGGTTCTCCTTTATCTAACGTCCTTGTTACCTCCTCAAAGAACTCTTAACAGATTTGTCAGACATGATCTCCCCTTGATGAAGCCGTGCTGACTCGGTCCTATTTTATCATGCACTTCCAAGTACTCTGTGATCTCATCTTTAATAATGGACTTGAAAATCTTGCCAATGACAGAAGTCAGGCTAACCGGCCTATAATTTCCTGCCTGCTGCCTCCCTCCCTCCTTAAACAGCAGTGTTACATTGGACCCTCCCTGCCATGCATCTCCACATCATGGCTACCATCGACACCGCAAACCACCGGCTCCAAGTGGAGAGGATCTCCAAGAAGATCACGCATATCGACACACACATCAAGTTTCTAGAGTTTGTGTCTTTATATGCCCTGTTTGTGAACAGAACTCCCACTTACCTGATGAAGGAGCAGCGCTCCGAAAGCTAGTGGCTTGTGCTACCAAATAAACCTGTTGGACTTTAACCTGGTGTTGTGAGACTTCTTACTGTGTGTACCCTCCCTGCCTCCAGTGATTCCTAATAGATCACCACCGATGCCTCCACAATTTCCTCAGCTATCGCTCTTGGAACCCTGGAGTGTATTCCATCTGGTCCAGGTGATTTATCCACCTTCAGACCCTTTCAGTTTCCCTAGAGCCTTCTCCTTAGTGATGGCCACTACACTCACCTGTGCCCCCTGATTCTCCTGGAGTTCTGACATCCCATTAGTGTCTTCCACCATGAAGACTGATGCAAAGTAACTATTCAGTTCCTCAGCCATTTCTTTATTTCCTATTATTATTTCTCCAGCCTCATTTTCCAGTGGTCCAATGTCTATTTTTGCCTCACTTGCCTTTTATATATTGAAAAAAACTCTTCCTATCTCTTACTAGCTAGCTTACACTCATATTTCATCTTCTCTCCCCACCCCCTTATTTTTTTTTAGTTGTACTCTGCTCACTTTTAAAGGTTTCCCACTAATCCTCACCACTTTGTATGCTTTTTCTTTTGCTGCCCTTGACTTCCCTCATCAGCCATGGATGCCTTGTCCTCCCCATAGCATGTTTCCTCCTTGGGATGAATTTCTGTTGTGCCCCCAAATAACCCCTAAAATCTCCTGCCATTGCTACTCCACTGTCTTCCCTGCTCGGCTCCCTTTCCAATCAACTCTGGCCGGCTCCTCCCTCATGTCTTTGTAGTTACCTTTATTTAATTGTAATACCTTTACATCTGATTCCAGCTCCCTCCCTTCAAACTGCAGGGTAAATTCTATCATATTGTGGTCAATGCTCCCCAAGGGTTCCTTCACCTTGCGTTCCCTAATCAAGTTTGCTTCATTACACATCACCAAATCCAGAATTGCCTGTTCCCTAGTAGGCTGTGTCACAAGCTGCTACAAAAAACCATCTCTTAGACATTCCACAAATTCCTTTTTCTTGGGATTCACTATCTACCTGAGTTTCCCAGTCCACCTGCATATTGAAGTGGACTGGGACAATCCATGATTATGGTAATTTTGCCTTTTTTTAATATACTGTTTCTATCTCCTGTGGGGGTGGGGCCTGTGTGGGATTGTGGTCGGTGCAGACTCGATGGGCCGAATGGCCTCCTTCTGCACTGTAGGGATTCTATGATTCTATGATTTATTTTCTACTAACTACTGCTAGGAGGCCTGGTCATATCTATTTGGGTCTTTTTACCTTTGCGATTCCTCAATGCTACCCACAGAGATTCTATTCCTTCTGATCCTATATTGCTGCTTGCTATCAATTTAACTTCATTCCTTGCTAACAATGCAACCTCACCACCTTTGCCCATCTGCCTGTCCTTTCGATAGGACACATATCCTTGGATATTTTGATGCTCACAACATCACACTGACCAATTTCAATGTGCGCAAAAAGCTCATTTACATTGTTCTGTATACTGCGCACATTTGGGTACAACACCCTTAGTCCTGCATTGACCACCTCCCTTCTCATACTTGTCATCTTTTTTGCTCTGCCTGAGGTTAGATTCCTGCCACCTTCTATACTCTCTGTTCTATTGCATGGTTTGGAAACTTTACTAACCTCTCCTGAGCCGTCGGCTCCTTTAACTAGTTGAAAGGAATTCCATGGGATTTGCGCGTCACTGGAAAGGCCTACCCGTATTCACCTTTGAACCACTGGGCTGAGAGTATTTAAGAATCAACCACACTGCTGTGGGTCTGGAGTCAGATGTAAGCGAGACCACGTAAGGGTAGCAGGTTTCCTTCCCTCAAGGACATTCGTGAACCAGATGGATTTTTGCAATAATCAATGATAGCTTCGTGGCCACCATGACTTGTAATTCCAGATTTATTAATTGAATTCAAATTTTACCAGCTTCAATGGTGGGTTTTGAACCTGTACTCCACAGAGCATTAGCCTACGCCTCTGGATTACAAGTTCAGTAACATTACCACTGAGCCACCATCTCCTGTAATGGTAATTGATATTAATAAACAAAAAGAGATTGTGTTTATATAGCACCTTAACATAATGAAATGCCCCATGCTGTTCACAAGAGCATTATGAAACAAAGTATGACACCCCCATCACATAGGAGAAATTATGTCAGGTGACCAAAAGCTTGGTCAAAGTAGTAGATCTACGGAGTGACTTTGGCGGGGGTGGAGGGGGGAGACGAGGTACGAGACATGGAGTGGTGTATGAAGTGAGTTCCTGTGCTTGGAGCTGAAGGCAACTTGAGGCACAGCCACCAATGGTCATAGAATTGTAAAAAGCCCACAGAAATCATAGAAAAGGCCCTTTGGCCCATGTTTGCGCAGTCAAAAAAACACCTAACTATCCCAATTCATCTAACTTTTTGAAGAGTTGGAGATCTTGAATAGATTGAAGGGAGAGGCAAGGCAATGGATGGGTTTGAAACAAAGTTGAGAATTCTAAAGTCAAGATGTTGCTCGACTAGCGGCCAGTAGAGGTCAGTGGGCACAAGGTGATGGGGGAATGGGTCTTGCTGTGAGTTAAGACATTGGCAGCAAAGTTTCTAATCAAGTTTACATGGGTACAATATGGAAGACCAGCCAGAATATTGGAATAATCAAGTTTGGAGGTAACAATGACATGAATGAGGGTTCAGCGGCAGATGAGTTGAGATGCACATAGTCAGATGGTGTTACAGAGGTGAGAATAGGTGGTTTTCGTCATGATATGAAGTTGGAAACTCATTTTGGGATCAAATTTGATACACAAGTTTCGAACATACTGGCTTAATTTTGGGGAGGAATGGAGTTGGTAACTAACAATGGAATTTGGAGTCAGAATCAAAAACAATGACTTCAGTCGGCCCAATATTTATTGAAGGATATTCCTGCTCGTCCAGTACTCTGTCAGATGAACAATCTGATAGCTTTGCAAAGTGGAGAAGTCAGAGATTGTGGGAGCTTGGTTTTGGTAGTACACGTCTGAAAACTAACGGTGTATTAAGTCAACAAATCCTCTTGGTATCGTAAGTAAATGATTGGAAAATGTGGCAGTAGAAGTATTTCTCGTGAGTCTACTTGGGCTCGTCACATTATTTTCTGAGATTTAATGCATACAGCAAATGGACAGTTTAATGTGGCGTGTATTGGAGTTTGACTGCAGGCATGTCATATGTTGTGCTTCTCTACACTGTTGAATTTAGATGCAGTAAGTTTTTGGCTGTGCTGCATTGAGGGCGAGAAACCGGGACTCTGATTTAGTATATTTTTGATTGCATGAGTCTAGAGATTGGCATATAGTATCGAGAAATCAGGAATTAGTTATCCAAGGAATGAGCAAAGGATACTGGACTTAATCAAGTTAGGTAGATCCACATCAGCTCATGATAACCGATTACTCACTAAACACCATGCTGATATTTCCAGTTCAATGTCGTCAGATCTCACTAAGGTATTTCAACATTGCCCTAAAGTGCATCAGGCAATTATATGTAATGTATTGCTCCTGAGATCCTTTCCAGGTAGTTCTGTGTCTCTACTTCTGCGAAGAATTCCCTTAAGCTCAAGCTCCACGCCAATTTTCCTGAATATCATTAGCATTCCCTTCCAAACTGATTGTGACTAGTTTATTTTTCCAGACTGACGGAACAGTGGTCAGTCCCTAATGTCCTGGCAGCCTTTTATCCACTCTTTGTATGTGTTCTCAAACAGTAATAGGAGAAGATCTCAGACTTGGTACCCTCACATTCACCTTGGAGCAATGGTTACTATAGTGATTAGCAGCAAAAAGCTTGGAGTTCCTCTTTTTACTCACCTTCCTGTCTAGCCCAAGGGCAACGAGGTCAGTTGTTTCAATGTAAGCCACGTGAGAACAAAGTGTCCCTTTTTTACCAGTATGTGTTTGACCTTTTAAGTAGGTGCGCTAAAGTAGTATTGATCATTTTTTTGAGAGCAAATGGGAATACCAGCAAATGCCTGCAATGAACAAGGGTAGGAACAGAAACTATCGCATCAGAATCTTTCCAGTCTTGTTCATTTAGTGACACTGCAGCCTGAGTCCAAAGGCTGTGGGTACAAGGCTCAAGAACCACTCCAGGACTTGCACGCATAATGCAAACTGTCACCTGTGTGCATTACTGAGGAACTGCTGCTTTCTAAAATTCCCCTTTATCACAAGATATAAACAAAAGCTCTATTTGCATAGTCGGGTGAATATATTCTTGATCCCATGGCATTGCTTGAAGAAGAGCAGTGAAATCTCCCAAAGTTCCTCCCTCAACCAATACCAAAAAAAAGACTGATCATTGCTGAAGTACAAAGTTTACTCTGCAAAATGGCTGTCGTGTTTCCTGTATGACATGACCTTTTCTTTATTTGTCCTTTCAATGTAGGCAACACAGGAAGACTGTTTATTGCCCACTGCTAATTTCCAACGGTTGTCTTCCTGTGTAGCAATTGTTAGTGCAACTGAGAGTCTTGCTCTTAGTCACGTTTAGGTAAGACTGGCAGAGTCCTCTCCCCAAAGCTAGGATTTTGCAACAGTCAGTGACTTTCCTGGTAATTTGTTTGTGCCAGCTGGATTAATTGCATTCAAAATGTGATTTGAACTCAAGTTGACTTCTTGCACTATCATACCTTGGGCAGCATGGTAGCACAGCAGTTAGCACTGTTGCCTCACACTGCCAGGGACCTGAGTTCGATTCTTGGCTTGGCTCACTGTCTATGCGGAGTCTGCACGTTCTCCCTTTGTCTGCGTGGGTTTCCTCCAGGTGCTTCAGTTTCCTCACACAGTCCAAAAGACGTGCAGGTTGGGTGCATTGGCCATGCTAAATTCTCCATCCGTGTACCCCAACAGGCACCAGAAGGTGGCAGCTAGGGGATTTTCACAGTAACTTCATTGAAGTGTTAATGTAAGCCTACCTGTGACACTAATTAAACTTTAAACATTGTATGTTGGAACACCTGAAGCGTCATGAAATATCCTTGAGTGTCGTGCTTCCGCGAATGCCCTCAATGCTCTATTCTCTTTTTTTAACCTCCTTGAAGGTATCTCTTGGGTCAAACTTCTAGTCATTCCTTCTAAACCATCCTTTTCATAATTTCCCTCCTGTGAATAGATTTGAATAACTTTTTATACTATACCTTCAGTGTTTGTTCATTTGGCTTTAGGTTTCTCCCCATTGTTTATTTTGGGCAATTTATTCTATACTTCGAGCAACTCTTAAATATTGCTGAATAAAGACACTTTGTCAGAGCTTTTAACCTTGCACTTATCAGGACAATCACAAGGATACAAATGTCCGGGAAAGCAACAACTTTATACTGTATGAGAAGAGAGTGCTGATTGATTGGTATTATGTACACGTTCTTTGTCTGTAAAGAACAGGCCACAGGCCCTGTGTGTTAATATATGTAGCTTCCAGTACACAGGATGAGCCTGACTGGCCATCTTAAATTGTTTATCTGTGTAATTTTTACCACCCTGAGGATTATTTAGCAAAAGTTGTCTAATCAAGCAATCGCATGAAACATGTACACACATTGTGCCTGTTTCAACTTCGGAAATGACTGATAGCTATTTGCTGGTTCATTCCTCAGGACAATGCCTTGACTGGAGTCAAGCTGCCCGGTTTAAATTGCAAAAATGCATTACAGTTTGCTGCCGGTCACCATTAACTGGTGCATTCTCCATGGCAACACCTCTACCATTCAGTCCACTTGCTAACCAATTAGCACTCTTCTCAGACAGTATAAAGTTGTTGCTTTCCTATTATTGGTATTCTTTTGATTGTCCTGATGAGTGCAAGATGAAAAACTTCGATCAAATGTTGTCTTTCAACAATACTCAAGTTCTAGACGATCAAACAACCATTTGTGTAACTCTCTTGAAATTTGCTTACCATTTGTTTTCAGTTCTACTGGCTCAGCTTCCTTGTTCTACATCCTAATTTTAATGCTACATTTGTTTTGTTGCAGTATTTCAATTTGTTTTAAAACCCTGAATTAATCTTTCTCTCCATCTTTTTCCTGAAAAAAAATTAGAAGTGCTGTCAGCTTGAATGACTTGCATTTTGGTAATACAACATTGAAACAATTCATGCTTTGATACCCTGTCCGTGCCATTGTTTGCAATGCCAATAGAAAGCACCTAGAGTGTCCAGTACATCCCTTGGGCTTGTTGCAAACTTTAAATTGTTACAGATCTATGAACACAATCGCTGTCCTATTAAATCCATTTGTGAAGTCTTGGATGGGACAGACTTGTCAGGATGTTAGAAAAGTATTATGAAGCTGTACATTTTTTGCCTGAAATACAACACTTCAGATGAATATAAAAAGTCTCTGTTTCATGCTCTAATAACAGACCAGGGTCAAAGGTAGGGTTCTGAGGAATGTGGAGGAACAGAGAAATCTTGGGGTTCGTGTCACAGATCTCTGAAGGTTGCCATTCAAGTGGATAAAGCCGTGAAGAAGGCCTATAGTGTGTAAGCGTTCATTAACGGGGTTTGAGTTTAAGAGCCGTGGGGTTATGCTGCAACTGTACAGACCTTGGTGAGACTACATTTGGAATATTGTGTGCAGTTCTGGTCACCTCACTATAAGAAGGATGTGGAAGCATTGGAGAGAGTGCAGAGGAGATTTACCAGGATGCTGTCTGGTTTGGAGGGTAGGTCTTAGGAGGAAAGGTTGAGGGAGCTAGGGCTTATCTCTTTAGAGCGGAGGAGGATGAGAGACGACTTAATAGAGGTTTATAAGATGATAAGGGGGATAGATAGAGTGGACGTTCAGAGACTATTTCCTCGGGTGGATGTAGCTGTTATTAGGGGCCATAACTATAAGGTTCGTGGTGGAAGTTATAGAAGGGATGTCCGAGGTAGGTTCTTTACTCAGAGAGTGGTTGGGGTGTGGAATGGACTGCCTGCTGTGATAGTGGAGTTGGACACTTTAGGAACTTTCATGTGGTTATTGGATAGGCACATGGAGCACGTTAGAATGATAGGGAGTGGGATAGTTTGACCTTGGTTTCGGAAAAGGTTTGGCACAACATCGTGGGCCGAAGGGCCTGTACTGTGCTGTACTGTTTTATGTTCCATGTTCTTTGAGTTCTGCTGAACTGGATGGGGGCTGCAAACCAAATGGTGTCACACTGTATGTAGGGCAGGTTTTCGGTACAGTATGATACGCTGTAAATTATTGCCCAGTTGCAGGACAATTGTCTAGCTGCCAGAACCAGATGGATTTCCTTAACTCTGAAGATTGAAGGGCATGACCTAGCGTGAAGCTTGCATTGCTTTAGTGTTCTAACGGTGAGTCTGAGAAATTGCAATCTATGGGGCTTCTTTTCTGATTCATTTGTCATGTTGTGAAATCTGATTGAAATTAATTCTTCACAAAATAATTAAAACTGTTTCCCATTCTCTCTTTTTTCCCTGAGCATGGCTCATCAGTGCTAGCACCCTCTGATATCTGGCACAGGTATTCTATAATGGGGTGTCAAGAATTGTGAGTACATGGTATCGCAAACCAGAATGAGAACTTTTGAACTGCAAATGAGAACTCCTGCAATGCAGCATTCCATTTTTTCTACCTTCCTGGATGCATAGACTTGCTGGAGTGCACTTTGATAGGTGAAGGAGTCTTGCACTTCCTCAACCAAGTGGCAATTGTTTTGTGTGCATCTGGTTAGTTTTCATCTGTTAGAAATATTATAGCTGTGCCTGATACACTTTCCATCAAGGAGTGCTAAACCTCAATCAAGAGCAGGAATCCTACACAAATCTATTGCTCTAACCACTTGGGTTTATGGTTTGAAAATTTTATAAATTTGATGCTTGTAACTGATTTTCTGTGCTGGGGAAAGTGAAGGAGTTAGGAGCTGAGCACCATCCTGGGATTGGACGACGCATTTGGTGAACAAACTAACAGCAGTTTAATTCAAAGGCAATGCTGTGGAAAGAAATAATTGTTCACGGGTTCAGAAAATATTAACGGCAGCATCGCAGGTGGATGAGGCAGTTTTCTTCTTTGTGAGCTATGAAATATAAAAGCCAAGCGGTAATGTTAAATTCTAGTTGAAGTCTTAAGGTTGTAGGTAGTATTGGACTTTAGGAGAGGAAGGATATTGAGGCTCAGAGGGGACATTCTAGATTGATCTTTGGTATGAGGAAGTAAAATGTAAAAGGCTGCAAAATGAATTAGGAGCTCTGCCAAGCTTTGTTAACTTAACGTGACTAGAATTATGCAGCTCTTTTCTGGTAATCTCACAGCAAGCTCAAGATAATTCAAAGCATTAGTTTATTTGTAAAAGTGGGTCGCAATGTTGCCTCTACACCCAAACAGTAAAGGGAGGGAAAGAGAAAAGAAGGTTTTGCACTACAGGTAGTCTATGGACTTGTGACACAGTTGGTTCCTGAAAACCACATTGCAAGTCGAATTGTTGCAAGTTGGAACCGATTTTCCCAGAACAACAATGGTACAAATGGGTGATTGGTTCCTTGTCAAGGCTGGAAATCACTCATGGGGTGCCTATCGGTGTTAAATGCTCTCAACTCTCGCCCTAGTCATAGAGTTTTACAGCACAGAAAAAGGCCCTTCAACTCATTAGGTCTGCAGTGGTCATCAATCCCATTTTCCAGCACCTGGTCCATAGCCTTGTATGCTATGCCATTTCAAGTGTTCATCTGAAAGCGTCTTAATTGTTGAGTGTTCCCACTCCTACCACCCTTTCAGGCAGTGAGTTCCAGATTCACACCACCCTCAAGGTGAAAATGTGTTTTCCTCAACTGCCCTATCCATCTCCTACCTCTTGCTTAAATCTGTGCCCCCTGGTTATTGACCTGTCCATGAAGGGGGAAAGTTTCTTCCTATCTATCTATATCCCTCATAATTTTGTATATGTCGATGCACAACCCCTCAGTTTTCTAAGGAAAACTACCCCAATCTAATCAACTACTCTTAATAGCTGAGGCTCCAGCCCAGGCACCATCCTGGTAAATCTCCTCTGCAGCCTTTCTAGTGCAATCACACCCTTCATAGTGTGGTGACCAGAACTGCATGTAGCACTCCAGCTATGGCCTAACAGGTATTTTATACCGTTTCTTCATCATCTACCTGCTCTTGTATTTTATGCCTCAACTAATAAAGGCAAGTATTCCATCTTAACCATCTAATCTACCTGTCCTGCTGCCTTCAGGGATCTTTGAAAATGTGCCCCAAGGTCCCTCTGGTCATCTGTACTTCCTTGAGTTAATTATGTATTCCCTTGCCTTGTTAGTCCTCTCAAAATGCATCACCCCTCACTTTTCAGGGTTAAATTGCATTTGCCACTGTTCTGCCCATCTGACCAGCCCATCTGTATCATCCTGTAATCCAATGCTTTCCTCCTTGCTATTTACCACGCCACCAATTTTTGTGTCATCTGCGAACTTACTGATCATACCTCCCACATTCAAGTCTAGATCATTGATATACACTACAAACAACAAGGGACTGAGCACCAATCCCTGCTGCAGACAACTGGGCACAGGCCTCCAGGTCACAAAAACAAATTTTGACCATCACCCTCTGCCTCCTACCAGTAAGCAAGTTTTGAATCCAATTTGCCAAATTACCCTGGATCCTGTGGGTTCTTGCTGCCTTGATCAGTCTCCCATGTGGGACCTTGTCAAAAATCTGAAGTCCATGTAGACAGCATCAACTGCACTGCTCCGATCGACACACCTAATCATCTCTTCAAAGAAAATTCAAGTTGATTTCTTAGACACAATGCACCCCTGACAAAGCCATGCTGACTATCCTAGATCAATTCTTGCCTCTCCAAGTGGAGATTAATCCTGTCCCTCAGGGAAATTATTGGAAAAAATTCTATCACGAATGTTCGACTCACTTGCCTGTCATTACTTGGTTTTCTCGTACTTCCCTTCTCGAATACTGGTGTCACATTAGCAGTCCTCTGGCACCTATCCTGTGGGCAGAGGGGATTTGATAATTCGCATCAGAGACCCTGTGATCTCCTTCCCTCCTTTCTCACCTCACACAGCAGCCAAGGACACATCTCATCTGGGCCTGGCAATTTATCCACTTTTAAGCATGCTAAAACTGCTAACCCTTCCCCTCCAAACCCCCCCCCCCATGCTAATTTGTTCAATTATATCACAGTCCCCTCCCTGCTTTCTGTACCTACATCATTCTCCTCCATCATGAAAACAGGTGCAAAATTCTCATTCAATACCTCACCTTTGTCTTTTGGCTTCACGCACATATCACTTTGGCCCCTGATGGACCTTATTATTTTACCCACCAATGGTTCTTTCATGCCCCCTCATTGCTCTAAGTACGCCCCTGCGCTTTCTATACTCCTCTAGGGCATTCACTGTTTTGAACTGTATCTGCCATAAGCCTACCCATGTTTCTATCAATTCTGTGTATCCCTTGGCACAGTAAGAAGTCTCACAACACCAGATTAAAGTCCAACAGGTTTATTTGATAGCAAAAGCCACTAGCTTTCAGAGTGCTGTTCCTTCATCAGGTGAGTGGGAGTTCTGTTCACAAACGGGGCATATAAAGACACAAACTCAATTTACAAAATAATGGTTGGAATGCGAGTCTTTACAGGTAATCAAGTCTTAAAGGTACAGACAATGTGAGTGGAGAGAGGGTTAAGCACAGGTTAAAGAGATGTGTATTGTCTCCAGCCAGGACAGTTAGTGAGATTTGGCAAGCCCAGGCAAGTTGTAGGGGTTACAGATAGTGTGACATGAACCCAAGATCCTGGTTGAGGCTGTCCTCGTGTGCGGAACTTGGCTATCAGTCTCTGCTCAGCGACTCTGCGTTGTCATGAAGGCTGCTTTGGAGAACGCTTACCCGAAGATCAGAGGCCGAATGCCCGTGACCGCTGAAGTGTTCCCCAACAGGAAGAGAACACTCTTGTCTGATTGTCGAGCGGTGTTCGTTCATCCGTTGTCGTAGCGTCTGCATGGTCTCCCCAATGTACCATGCCTCACATGAGAACACTATCTACCAGGTACACGGTACCTACTCTTGCAACTCAGCCAACGTTGTCTTCCTGATACGCTGCAAAAAAGAATGTCCCGAGGCATGGTACATTGGGGAGACCATGCAGACGCTATGACAACGGATGAACGAACACCGCTCGACAATCATCAGGCAAGAGTGTTCTCTTCCTGTTGGGGAACACTTCAGCGGTCACGGGCATTCAGCCTCTGATCTTCGGGTAAGGGTTCTCCAAGGTGGCCTTCACGATACACGACAGTGCAGAGTCGCTGAGCAGAAACTGATAGCCAAGTTCCGCACACATGAGGGTGGCCTAAATCGGGATCTTGGGTTTATGTCACACTATCAGTAACCCCCACAGCTTGCCTGTTGGACTTGCAGAATCTCATTGGCTGTCCTGTCTGGAGACAATGCACATCTCTTTAACCTGTGCTTAATGCTCCCTCCACTCACATTGTCTGTATCTTTAAGACCTGGTTGGCTGTAGAGATTCGCATTCTAATCAGTATTCTGTTACTTGATTTTGTGTCTCTGTGCCCTGTTTGAGAGCAGATTTCCACTCCATCTGACGAAGGAGCAGCGCTCCGAAAGCTAATGGCGTTTGCTACCAAATAAACCTGTTGGACTTTAACCTGGTGTTGTTAAAACTCTTTCTGTGTTTACCCCAGTCCAACGCCGGCATCTCCACATTATCAAATGCAAACAGCTTTCAATGCAACTCTCTTTGAAGTTGGCTTCTGAAATCCCCAAGTGGTCACTAGTAGCTCTTCGGGGATACGAGGTGGAAGATTTCCAAAACTGCAAAGTAGCTACTTTTGCTCTGGGGTCACAGGCAAACACAGTTTCAGCCATTTAAGGATCTTTGTTAAGTTTTTAAAATTTTAGAAATAGCCTTGAGGATATCTTTATATGTACACAGATTTGTAAGGATAACACCAGTTATGACATATACCTTGCACTCTAATTTTCTCATAAGTACACAATCCATGTAAACCAATTGTGGTCAGATACACTACACTTTGATACAAAGTGACAGATGTCACCCAATACAAATTCTGTTGATTTCTCATCAGATCCCCGCAGATGCTTGTTAGGCTGATCCAACTGGTCTCACTGGAACTTGCACGCAAGTGTTTCCAAACTCCACTCTCAAAGAACACACTTGGAATCTTTCCCCAAGCAAAGTTTTCTTTCAGATGACTTCACCAACATTCCACCTCCAGGATTTCAATCTCTCCTTTTGGTATTCCTCTGCCTTGGATTGCTATGTGCATTCCAGCTTCTGCACAATTTCTCTGGTGTCCAGCTATGCCAATAGAACGCTCTTGCTTCGCAGCCTGAATGAGGGCATCACCAAATAATTGATTTACCTCTGATTTTTGGATTCTCATTTAGTCAACTTGAAATCTGGTTCATGCGGCTGTCTCTTTAACGCAGCACTTTCTCTGCTTTAACTTCACTGTAAGAAGTTTAACAACACCAGGTTAAAGCCCAACAGGTTTATTTGGTAGCAAAAGCCACACAAGCTTTTGGAGCTCCAAGCCCCTTCTTCAGGTGAGTGGGAATTCTGTTCACAAACAGAGCATATAAAGACACAAACTCAATTTACATGAATAATGGTTGGAATGCGAATACTTACAACTAATCAAGTCTTTAAGAAACAAAACAACGTGAGTGGAGAGAGCATCAAGACAGGCTAAAAAGATGTGTATTGTCTCCAGACAAGACAGCCAGTGAAACTCTGCAGGTATTATTCATGTAAATTGAGTTTGTGTCTTTATATGCTCTGTTTGTGAACAGAATTCCCACTCACCTGAAGAAGGGGCTTGGAGCTCCGAAAGCTTGTGTGGCTTTTGCTACCAAATAAACCTGTTGGACTTTAACCTGGTGTTGTTAAACTTCTTACTGTGTTTACCCCAGTCCAAAGCTGGCATCTCCACATCTTAACTTCACTGAACAGGACCTTGTGCAATCTCTTGCCTCTTTCTTTCCACAATAAAAAGGCTGTCTTCCTGAGACAGTCTTTTTGTCCCCAATTCCCTGGTTTCTGGGACTTTATTTTCTTCTTGGGAAAATCTGCTGTCACAAGTTCCCTGTATCCAGCTTCTTCTGGCACCAGTTTACAATGACTCAAAGGTTCTCTATCCTAAGCTGGCCCCCGATTGCCAAGCAACAGCCTAGTTTTCCTTTAAACCCTGCTCCGTAGGCATTTAAGTACTCTGATACCTCGCCCTGATGCCTATCTATGGAGCATGTAAACAGAAAGTTGAAGTGCAGACAATTCCCCGGATTTCCAATCTAAAGTATGCAGTGGTATTATTTTGTTCTCCAGTACCAAACCAAACTGAAGTCATCAATCTGTTCAAATACAGAAACACAAAATTAATCTTATTGAAAGCTCTACCCTATTTTAAATACCACAAATACAAATTACTTAAAACTACTTATGTTTCCTGACACATTCAAAGACCAAAAAAACCGGGCAAATTGTAACCTCTGCGCACCTTCACTGGTAGAGATAATTAAGGCTTCAGGTACACGGATCAGTAAAAAACAGTCTTGTACAAATAATTGAAAAGGCTAATTGAATATTAGCCTACATATCTAGAGATTTAGAATATGAAGAGGATGAAATTTTGTGACAGTGATACAAAGCCCTGGTTAGAACAGGTCTGGAATACTCTGCAGATCTGGGCATCGCATCTTTGAAAGGATAGTGTCTTAGAATGGAGGGGAGTGCAGATCGTGCTGAATATTATTGAAGCTCCAAGGTTTAGATTAGGAAGAGTGATAAGCTATGTTCTTCAGTAATATACAGGCACAGTACACATGTTAAATCTTCTAGTATCACATAGGTGTAATAGCATGTATTGGATGCTGTCCTAGTACAGTAATAACACCATACTGGTCTCAAGCACAAAACTAGTTTGAGGGTTTAACGACAGTGGGCACAACACAAGAATCATTGGTTATAGGTATATTATAGCATCAGGCACAGTAACTCAGTGGACTAATGGTATGTAATGCCATTTCAACAGTGAACATATGAATTTAGAGCAGGAGTAGGCCATTCGGTCCTTGAACCTGCTGTGTCATTTGATAAGACAGCTGATTTGATTGTGGCCTTGACTTTGCTGTCCACCCCCAAACCCTTAGTCAAGAATCTAACTAAGCCGTAAAAATGTGCAATGACCCTGCCTCCACTGCTCTCGGGGGAAGTAAACTTTACAGACTGACGACCTGCAGAGAGAAATATTTCCTCTAATCTCCATCTTGAATGGGAGACTCTTTATTTTTAAACTGTGTCCCCAGGTTTGAGTCCTTCTTATAAGGGGAATATCCTTTCAGTGTCCACCCTGTCAAATTCCCTCAGAATTATGTATGTCTCAATAAGCTCATCTCTCTCTCTTGGTGTAAGAGCTAGCATGCATATTCAGGGCAGTGATAATATCAGGGACAGGAATGTGGCCTAGATCTTGTATCTGGCTCATCAGAGACCAAAGTGTGATTCAGGGTCTGTGGTGAGACCCCATAGAAATCTTAGCACAATGAATATGGGAACTGTCTGAGAAAATTGAACTTCCAATGAACAATTGCCATGTTCCTCCGGACCTCTAAAAAGTCTCTGATTCTTGAGATAAAGTCAGAGAGTTTGGACAGTTTCCACCTGGATAGTCACCCAACTCCTGCATAATTATAACTGATCCTGTCTGCCCCGGAAGCTGACGTGATGAGTTCATACCACCCTGTGCAGTTTTTTCTATTCATTCATGCAGGCATTGCTGCTTAGGCTAGCATTTATTGCTCTTGAAGATTGTGGTGAGCTGCCTCCTTAAACCACTGCATGTGGTGTAGGTACACCCACAGTGCTTTCTGGGAAAGAGTGCCAGCATTTTGACCCAATTAAAGTGAAGGAATGATGGTAAATTTCCAAGTCAGGGTGGTGAGTGGCTTAGAGGGGAACCTCCAGATGGTGGTGTTCCCATGTGTGTGCTGCCTTTAGCATTGTAGATGATAGCAGTCGTGTGTTTGGAAGGAGCTGCCTAAGGAACCTTGGGTGTAGTGCATCTTGTAGATGGTGTACACTGCTGCTACTGTACGTTGGTGGGGGAGGGAGTGAATATTTGTGGGTGGTGTGCCAATCAAGTGGGCTACTTTGTTCTGGATGATGTTGAGTTTCTTGAGTGTTGTTGGAGCTGCACTCATCCAAGCAAGTGGAGAATATTCCATCACGTTCCGGATTTGTGCCTTGTAGGTGGTGGACAGGATTTGTGGGGGGGAATCAAGAAGTGAGTTACTCGCCACAGCATTCTTAGTCTCTGATCTTCTCTTGTAGCCACAGTATTTGCCTAGTCCAGTTCAGTTTCTGGCTAATGGTCCCCCTCCCAAAATATTGATAGTGAAGTATTCAGCGATGGTGATGCCATTGAATGTCCTCACAAAACTGTGGTCAAGATGGTTAGATTCTCTTGTTGTAGATGGTGATTGCCTGACACATGTGTCAACTCAGTGTGGATATTGGTCAGGTCTGCTGCATTTGGACATGAGCTGCTTCAGTAACATTCCCCCCTTCTGATGGAAAGAAAGTCATTGATGTAGTAGCTGAGATGGATGGGTCTGAGGAGCTCCTGCAGTGATGGAATGGAGATGATTGACCTCCAAATACCATAACCATTTTCCTTCATGCTAGGTAATACTCCAACCAGCAAAGAGTTTTCTTTGATTCCCATTGACCCTAGTTTTGCTAGGACTCCTTGATACCACATTAAGTCAAATGCTGTCTTGATGTCAAAGGCAGTCACTTGTAATCTCACCTGTGGAATTTTGCTCTTTTGTTCATGTTTGAACCAAGGCTGTAGTGAGGTCTGGAGCGGAGTGATCCTGGTGGAACACAAATACTGTCATTGAGCAGGTTATTGCTAAGCAAGTGCTGCTTTAAAAAGCACTGCTGAAGGCCCCTTCCATCACTTTACTGATAATCAAGAGTAGGCTGGTGGGGCAGTAATTGGCTGGGTTGTTTTTAGCTAAGGCTGCAGCTAGTGCAGCAGCGCAAGTCTTCATACTGTTGCCTGGTTCCATCGCCTTTGCAGTATCCAGTGCCTTCAGCTGTTGATTGAATCGAATTGGCTAAAGACTAGCATCAGTGATGCTGGGGGCCTCTGAAGGTGACCAAGATGGATCATTCACTGAGCACTTGTAGCAAATGCTTCAACCTTATCTTTGTCATTGATGTGCTGGACTCCTCATCATTGAGGATGGGATATATGTGGAGTCACCTCCTTCAGTGAGTTGTTTAATTGCCCACCATCATTCATGGCTGGATGTGGCATGGTCTCCCTGTGTCTGCGTGGGTTTCCTCAAGGGGCTCTGGTTTCCTCCCACAATCCAAAGATGTGTAGATTAGGTGGAATAGGGCAGAAAGGTGGATCTGGATAAGAGTCTATGCAGACTCAACAGGCCGAATGGCCTCCTGCACTATAGGGATTCTATGACTACCGAGCTTGTATGTAACCTGTCAGTTGTGGAATTGCTTAGGTCTGCCTATCACTTGTTACTTATGCTGTTTGGTATGTTGAGGTCGACACCTCAGTTTTGGGTATGTCTGGTGCTGCTCCTGGCATGTCCTTGTGCACTCTTCATTGACCCAAAGTTGGTCTTCTGGCTTGGTGGTAATGGTAGAGTGGGGGAATGTGCCAGTCCGTGAGATTGAGTACAAGTATGCTGCTGTTGATGGCCCATAGCACCTCACGGCTGAGGAGTCTTGAGTTGTTAAATTTGTACCACTTAATGTGTTGGTGTGTATGGAAGTTGATGGAGCATATCCGTAATGTGAAGACAGGACTTCCTCTCCACAAGGACTGTGAAGTGGTCACTCATACCGATACTGTTGTGGACAGTTGCATCTGAAGCAGACAGGTTGGCTTCCTCTTGGTGTTTTGAGCATTGGCTGCAGGTCCAGTCTCGCAGTCATGTTCTGGAGGATTTGACCACTATTGTCATTAGTGGTGCTACCAAGCCGCTCTGTGATGGACATTGAAATCCCCCACCCAGAATACATTCTGCCCTCTTGCCGCCACCTGACAATCAGCAGAAAATTTCCTTGCTCATGTTTGACCTGATGCCATGAGATGTCACGGGGTCTTGAGTCAATGTTGAGGACTCCGAGGACAATTTCTTCCTGACTCTTCCCCCACCCCCACCCTTTGCTGGGTCTGTCCTGCAGGTGAGACAGGGATGATGATTGTGCCTGGCGCACAATCTATAAGATAGGATTCCATGAGTATGACTGCCAGGCGAGTCTCATACAGCTCTTTTGGCACAAGCATCCAGATGTTAGTAAAGAAGACCTGGCAGCATTGACGGGGCTGTTGTTTCTGATGCCGAAATTGATGCTGGGTGGTGCATCCGGTTTCATTCCATATCCCAATTTTCTGTAGCAGTTTGTTACAACTGAGTGGCTTGCTAAGTCATTGCAGAGGGCATTTAAGAGCAAGTCGCGTTGCTGCGACACTGGTGTTGCATGTAGGCCAGACCAAGTAAGGACGGCAGATTTCTTTCCCTGAAGGACAAGTGGGCCAATTTTTTAATACATGACATATATACATGACAATCGACAGTGGTTTCATGGTCATCGTTGGCCTTTTAATTCCAGATTTGTTATTGAATTTTACCATCTGCCATGGGGTTCAAACCCTGGCCCTCAGAGCATTACTCTGGATCTTTGGATTACTAGTCCAATGACAAAACTTTTACACCACCACTTCCGCTGTTTTTTGCATGATCAGCATCAGATAAGGTGTCTGATGTTGTTTGGAAGTTTTGGGCCTATGTTTTGAGAGGTTGGTTGAGGAATGAATATTGGATACAAGTGTTTTCAGATTGCTGCAGTGCATCTTGTTCGTGGTACATGCTACTGCCACTGTGTGCCAGTGGTGGAGGTGATAAATATTAACAGTAACAGATGGGGTCCTGATCAAATCTGTTGCTTTGCCCTGGAAGATACTGAACTCAAGTGTTGTTGAAACTACATTCATCCAGGCAAGTGAAGAGTATTCCAACGCACTCCTAATTGTGCCTTGTAGATGGTAGGCAAGCTTTGGGAAATCAGGAGGTGAGTTATTTTGTGCAGAATTCCCAGTTTATAACCAGCTCATGTAGTCATAGTATTTTTATGGCTGGTCCAGTTCAGTTTCTGGCCAGTGGCGAACCTCAGGATGATGGTGGTGGTGGTTTCAGCAATGGGTAATGCTGTTGACTGACCAGGCAAGATGGTTAGATTTTCTGCTGTTGCAGATTGTCATTGCCTGGCACTGGTGTGATAATGTTAATTGCTACTAATCAGTCCTAGCAAGAATAGCATTGAACCCAGCACTACAATTTGTGACAGTGGCAACAGAGAATATTATAACACAGGGTATAGTAGTAATATCTGGTAAGTAACAATGTCCAGTGCTGTTTCTTTAGCTACAGTTGTGAAAAAGAGCATGCTCTATCGTTATAATTATCGTCAATCTCCACCAATCTTCGACTGACTCTAGAAGAAAAATAACAAGCTTACGTTTATACAATATCTTTGACCTAAGGAGTCCCAAAAGCACGTCACAGCCAATTAAGTACCTTTTTGAAGTGTTGTCATCATGGTAGAAAACATAGTAGCCAGTTTGCATTCAGCAATAGTAGCAATGAGATGTATGACCAGATTATGTCTTTATCCCTGTTGGTTGAGGGATAAGTATCGGCTGTGGCATTGTTCTTTGAATAGTGCTGTGTGATCTCTTTAATGTGAGAGGGCAGACAGGATGTTGGTTTTTGATCTTATTTGGAAAAATGACACCTCCGACAGTGCAGCATTCCTTCAGTAAAGCACTGGTATCAGGACAACATTGGATTGTCAGCCTCAATTGTATGCTGGTATCTCTGAAATACAGTAAGAGTTTTAACAACACCAGGTTAAAGTCCAACAGGTTTATTTGGTAGCAAATGCCATTAGCTTTCGGAGCGCTGCTCCTTCATCAGATGGAGTGGATATCTTATCCACTCCATCTGACGAAGGAGCAGCGCTCCGAAAGCAGCAGATATCCACTCCATCTGACGAAGGAGCAGCGCTCCGAAAGCTAATGGCATTTGCTACCAAATAAACCTGTTGGACTTTAACCTGGTGTTGTTAAAACTCTTACTGTGTTTACCCCAGTCCAACGCCGGCATCTCCACATCATCTCTGAAATAGCCAACAGACCAACTGTCTCAAAAGTGAGAGGCTACCAACTGAAGACAGAGGGTAGCAGTGGAAGGATGCGTTTCTGAATGGGAGGCTGTGACAAGTGGTGTTCCTCAGGGATCAGTGCTGGGACCTTTGCTGTTTGTAATATATATATAAATGATTTGGAGGAAAATGTAACTGGATTGATTAGTAAGTTTGCGTACGACACAAAGGTTGGTGGATTTGCGGGTAGCGATGAGGACCATCAGAGGATACAGCAGGATATAGATCAGTTGGAGACTTGGGTGGAGAGATGGCAGATGGAGTTTAATCTGGAGAAATGTGAGGTAATGCATTTTGGAAGGTCTAATACAGATAGGAAATATACAGTAAATGGCAGAACCCTTAACAGTATTGATAGGCAAAGGGATCTGGGTGTACAGGTACACAGGTCACTGAAAGTGGCAATGCAGGTGGAGAAGGTAGTCAAGAAAGCATATGGCATGCTTGCCTTCATCGGCCGGGGCATTGAGTTTAAAAATTGGCAAGTCATGTTGCAGCTTTATAGAACCTTAGTTAGGCCGCACTTGGAATATAGTGTTCAATTCTGGTCGCCACATTACCAGAAGCATGTGGAGGCTTTGGAGAGGGTACAGAAAAGATTTACCAGGATGTTGCCTGGTATGGAGGGCATTAGCTATGAGGAGAGGTTGGAGAAACTTGGTTTGTTCTCACTGGAGCGACGGAGGTTGAGGGGAGACCTGATAGAAGTCTACAAGATTATGAGAGGCATGGACAGAGTGGATAGTCAGAAACATTTTCACAGGGTGGAAGAGTCAATTACTAGGGGGCATAGGTTTAAGGTGCGAGGGGCAAGGTTTAAAGGAGATGTACGAGGCAGATTTTTTACACAGAGTAGTGGGTGCCTGGAACTCGTTGCGGGGGGAGGTAGTGGAAGCGGATATGGTAGTGACTTTGAAGGGGCATCTTGACAAATACATGAATAGGATGGGAATAGAGGTATATGGTCCCCGGAAGGGTAGGGGGTTTTAGTTAAGTTGGGCAGCATGGTCGGTGCAGGCTTGGAGGGCCGAAGGGCCTGTTCCTGTGCTGTAATTTTCTTTGTTATTTGATACTATTTTTCCTCCTCTCAATGGGCAATAAAAATATTCAGGGTAGAATTTGGAGGCAATGTAGTGATAATGGAAAACTTTGACAGCAGGAGATAGCTTTAAATATACCAAGTATAGTTGAAAATAGTAGAGAAATGCTGCTTTGTTAAAAAAGCAAAGTTAATCTCATCATACATTATAGGGTGAAATCATTGTGAATGTACAGAGGTAAAAAAAATGGAAACATAGATCCATCCTTTATCGCAGCCAATGTACCTTTATATCACGAGGTGCATACTTGAAGCTGCAAGTTTTAGTTCACTGCGTGGTGGTCTATTCTCAGGGCTGGTGTATGTTATACAGAAGAGGTTTAGGTGATTTAGCTGAGGACTTGTTATCTTGCCGATTGTCCTCAAAACACTAAAACAGGCAAATACTAAAAGCCTCCCAGAAATAATGGGACGAATGTAAACAAGGAAGTGCTAGATATTAATTTTTGTAAAAGGTAGTACTCGAGAAATTCATAAAAATCCCTGCAGTGCAGAAGGAGGCCATTCAGCCCATCAAGTCTGCGCCGACCACAATCCCACACAAGGCCTATTTCCGTAACCCTACATATTTACCCTTCTAATCCCCCCGACACTAGGGCCAATTTACCCGAGCCAATCAAACTAACCCGCACAGCTTTGGATTGTGGGAAAAAACCAGAGCACCTGGAGGAAACCCACACAGGCATGGGGAGAACATGCAAAATCCACACACTGACCTGAGACCGGAATTGAATCCAGTCCTTGGCGCTGAGAGACATCAGTGCTAACCACTGTGCCACCTTCTTAATGGGACTTAAAGTAGATAAGTCCCCTGGACCTGATGATTTACATTCCAAAGTGTTGAAAAAGGTGGCTATAGAAATGGTAGATGCATTGGTGATCACCACCTTTCAAAATTCTATGGACTGTGGGATGGTTGCTGTAGATGTGAAGGTGGCAAATGTAACCCTATCATAGAATCCCTATAGTACAAAAGAAGGCCATTGGGCCCATCAAACCTTCAGTGACCTTCCAAAGAGCATCCCACCAGGCGCACCCCCCCCAACCCAATCCCTGCAACCCAGCGCACATTTTAAGGAAGGAAAGAGAGGGAGAGAGAAAATGAGAAACTACAGACTTGTTAGCTTAACATTAGTCCAGGGAGAAATGTTTGAATCTATAATAAAGGATGTCATAACAGGATGCTTGAAAAATAATGGTAGGATTGTGCAATGCCAACATGAATTTATGAAGGGGCAATCATGTTTAACAAGCCTCCTGGGTTTTTTGAGGATGTAACTGGCAGAATAGATAAAGGGAACCGATGGATGTGGTATATTTAGATTTTCAGCAAGCTTTTGATAAGGTCTCACATAAAAGATCGGGACCTGGGATGGAGGAAATATACTGGCATGGACTGAGAACTGGGTAATGGACAAAAGACAGTAGGAATAAATGTTCCATTTTCAGGCTGGCAGGCTGTGACAAGTGGGGTATGAAGGACCAGTGCTTGGGGCTCCAGCCATTCACAAAAACAGCAGAAAAAACAGAAATAGAGTATTTCTTAAATGTGAGAAGCTGGAAAGTGTTGAGCTTCAGAGGGACTTGGTGTCCCTGTTAATGAGTCATGAAAGCTAACACACAGATACAACAAGCAATGAAGAAGGAAGATGGTATGTTAGCATTTAAGAGTTTCATAGTTTTATTCGTTCATGGGATTTGGGTGTTACTGGCTGGGCCAGCATTTATTGCCCATTCTTGAGGCCATTTCAGTGTTAATCACATTGCTGTGGAACTCGTGGGCCAGGCTGGGTAAGGAAGACAGATTTCCTCCCCTAAAGAACACTAGTGAACCCAAAGGGCTTTTACAGCAATTGACAATGATTTCATGGTCATCTGTTGTGGGATTCGAACTCGGCTCCCCAGAACATCGCCATGGGTCTCTGAATTAGTAGTCCAGCGACAATACCCACTACACCAATGCCTTCCCAGGTGTTTTGGTGAGTTTGTGTTTCCTTACCTAAGGAAAGATGTATTGAGTAAGTGCAACAAAGGTTCACCAGAGTAATTTATGGATGGAGGGATGTCCTGTGAGGAAAGGTTAAATAGACTGAGCCTTTGTTCTTTGAAGTTTTGAAAAATGAGAGGTGATCAAATTCAAACTTATAAAATTCATTCAACAGGGGAGATGCAGGAACGACATTTCTATTGGCTGGGTTTCTAGACATGATGTGGAGATGCCGGCGTTGGACTGGGGTAAACACAGTAAGAAGTTTAACAACACCAGGTTAAAGTCCAACAGGTTTATTTGGTAGCAAAAGCCACACAAGCTTTCGAGGCTCTGAGCCCCTTCTTCAGGTGAGTGGGAATTCTGTTCACAAACAGAACTTATAAGACACAGACTCAATTTACATGAATAATGGTTGGAATGCGAATAGTTGTAAGTATTCGCATTCCAACCATTATTCATGTAAATTGAGTCTGTGTCTTATAAGTTCTGTTTGTGAACAGAATTCCCACTCACCTGAAGAAGGGGCTCAGAGCCTCGAAAGCTTGTGTGGCTTTTGCTACCAAATAAACCTATTGGACTTTAACCTGGTGTTGTTAAACTTCTTACTGGGTTTCTAGAACCAGGGAACACAGTCTTAGAATAAGGGGCAGAACATTTAGAACTGAGATGAAGAAGAATATTTCGAATTCTCAGCCCCAGAGGGCTCTGGAGGCAATCGTTGACTGTGTTCAGGACTGAGAGCAATAGATTTCTTGCATATAAAAAACATTGAGGGAAGCAGGGTTAGTGCAGGAAAAGTGTGTTAAAGTAGAAGATCAGCCATGAGGTTATTGAATGGTGGAGCAGGCTCAAAGGGCTGAATGACCTACTCTTATTTGTTGTGTTGTTTACAGTGTGTCTAGTGCTTGTATTGCTCACACAGTGAAGTTATAAGAATGTACTTGTACCCAGCGATGGTTACTAACTTGTATTTGCCTGATCTCTGTAGTACCTTCAGAAGGCCAAGTTTCTCCTGCACGAGAGGAACTTTCTATGGCAGCAGACTTACTTCAGAGTGAGAATGGGAGTGGTCCAGAGCTGGCAAAGCCTCTCCATCTCCAATACCTGGAGCGTGCACTACGACTTGACCCCTTCCTGCGCCAGGCTGCAAGTGTCTTCAACAGACCTATTTCCAGGTAAGGCAACCACTCATAGCTTCGGTTGCTACAGCCCTGCTTTTGTTTATGGGTTGATGATGGGAATTGCATATTTTTTAAAAATCTTATAAATAATTTGTAGAATAGAGTGCACAAATGGGTGCAACCGTTGATTGAATGTAAACCTGCGGAGAACTGCCCTGACCAAAAAGCAGAGTACTGCGGATGCAGGAAATCTGAAGTTTTGCTTTCAGAAATTTAATCAGGTGCTCACTTGCAGAAATCCTTTATATTTGGTTTATTATTGTCACATGTATTGGCATACAGTGAAAAGTATTGTTTCTTGTGCACTGTACAGAAAAAGCATACCGTTCATAGAGAAGGAAAGGAGAGAGTGCAGAATGTAGTGTTACAGTCATAGCTAGGGTGTAGAGAAAGATCACCATAATGCTATCCGTTCTGCAGCATTTGAAGCAAGATGGAGGATAAGGGGATCGTCTGAACTGGATCTTTTATACTTTATCTTTTTTTTATTCATTACTGGGATTGTGGGCATTGCTGGCTGGGCCAACATTTATTATCCAGCCCTAGTTGCCCTTGAACTGAGGGCATTTTAAGTATCAATCACATTGCTGTGGACCTGGAGTTGCATGTAGGCCAGACCAGGTCCTAAAGTGGCTTGAGAGCAATTTCCATATTTAAACTGTAATACCAAGTATTCTCATGTTTTAATCTCATTCTGCAACCAAACTCTCATGTTTCTTCTCTTTACTGTTGTAGTGATGAGAGTGATGATGGGCTTGAGGAGGCTCCCTCACTGTCTAAAATGGGCTCTGGGAATCTTCTAAACTGCATTAAAAAGGAGCCTGTTGATGAGGATCTGGGAGAGCAACCAGAAGTTGGGCACAGCAGAACACTGACAGCTCCAACCTCGCTCAATGGTGCCTTTCACCCAGGTGAGAATCTGAACAAGCCCCATGCTTCCTTTAGTGTGAACCTGCTTTAAAGGTTAGGTAGAATTCTCTCAACAAAATACTGTCTCTTTGTTCTGGGAACGACACCATACACTCAAACTCCGACCTCGATAGGTTTAGTGTTTGCAACAAGTTATTTTACACTGGATGAATTTTTAATTTTAAGGACATGGTTAGAATGTTACCAGAAGATCTGTGCTACCTCATTGCCTTTGGTTGCTATTATTTTTGAATGCTTCCTGTTAACTAAGAACGCTGTTAATTATGGTACACAGTTTAATATTTCATGAACTGATTTGCTTTGTTAGAGCATTGTGGGATGATGGTGACTAATAATTACCTGCAATGTTTATGTTCAGCAGAACTCAAAGTTGAGAAGGGAAACGTATACAATTTCAGCAAATTGAAGAAAAGCAGGAAATGGCTGAAGGTGAGGATGTAACAGTGTCTGTAATTTGATTCATTCCCGCATGGTATCAGTGATCTCCCTGTGGGGGTGTGCTATGTTTTAGTATGTACAGCTTACAGTAGTTCTGGAAAATGCCCATTGTTCAGTTCCTGCTGATCAACCCTCACACTCACAGCACACAATCACTGACATGTTGCAGGATGTACTTTGTGAACAGAAGTGAGAAAGAAGCCTGTGCATGTGCTTTCATGTTTCAAGGGTAAATTACTACTAGATTGAAAGGCCTAGGTCGATACTTGCCTGAAATGCAAATGCTGCAGCTGCTGTGTGGTAATACTACCCAAGTGCCAGCCTTGGCTCAGTGATAGCATTGTCACCTATTAATCAGAATGTTGTGGGTTCAAATGCCACTTTATAGACTTGAGCACAAAATCCAGGCTGACATTCGTGCAGCACAGAGGGCTTGCTGTACTGTTGGAGATACTGACTTTCGGATGAGCCATTAAACAGAGGCCCCATTAGCTTTTCAGATGGATATAAAAGATCCAACGGCACTATTTTGAAGTTGATTGGGGAGTAGTATCTGCCAGTATTTATCCCTCAACCATTCAAAAATAGCCAATTTATCTTCTTGCTGTTTTTGGGACCTTGTGTGTAAATTAGCTGTGCTTGCATGCTTTATAACAACAACTTTGCCTCATTAGATTCTGAAGTGCTTTGGGAAATCCAGAGGATGCAAAATAATGAATATATCTAAGTTCTTTCTTCGTCCTTTTATTGTCTTGACTATTGAGGAAGCCTAATAGTAGCTGAAATGTTACTGTATGCTGTAAAACTTGAGGCTGTTTTTTTTCTTCAAGATTTCCTTTTCATTCCAAAGCTGACCTTTCTTTGGGTGCTCTTCAGCATTCACTGGCAGCGCTGAAACATCTACCCAAGTGATGATTTGTATGTGAGGTCAGATAGTGATTGTCAGCAAACTGACTAACCGGGAAGGACGATGTAACTGAGCCCAAGCCAGATTTGGTATAATGTGCACACACACCACAAGGCACGGTGGCACAGTGGTTAGCACTGTTGCCTCACAACGCCAGGTATCCGGGTTTAATTCTGGCCTCAGGTGACTGTCTTTGCGGAGTTTGCTCATTCTCCCTGTGTCTGTGTGAGTTTCCTCCGGGTGCTCCAGTTTCTTTCCACATTCCAAAGATGTGCGGGTTAGGTTGATTGGCTGTGCTAAATTGCCTCTTAGTATCAGGGGAATCAGCTAGCTGTTCTGTCTGGAGACAATACACATCTCTTTAACCTGTGTTGAATGCTCCCTCCACCCACATTATCTGTACCTTTAAGACCTGGCTGGCTGTAGAGATTTGCATTCTAATTAGTATTCTGTAGCTTGATTTCTGTGTTTGTGCACTGTTGGAGAACAGATATCCACTCCATCTGACGAAGGAGCAGTGCTCCGAAAGCTTATGGTATTTGCTACCAAATAAACCTGTTGGACTTTAACCTGGTGTTGTGAGACTACTTACTGTGCTTACCCCAGTCCAACGCCGGCATCTCCACATGTTGATATATGGACATGATTTGAATTATTTATTCAGGTGATCCAGTATGTGCTTTGTGTTGCTTGGATTTAGAGTTCATCCTTGCCTAATGTGTTCTGAATGCTCATTCACACAAATAATTGAGGCTAGTTTCTGGTATGGTGGCTGCTATTTGCTGCACTGAGGGCATACTTGGTGAGGACTGGATGTTGTCTAGCTTTTTCCTTGCTTCTGTCTGCCCCATGGCTTGTGGAAATCTAGTTAATGAATGGGAGAGTTGTGTTGACTGATTTAATGAACTGGCTTTTGGTTCTTGTCTTTGCAGTGGGGAGCTATCCAAATCTTCGGGAGATTTTCAACCACCAACTATTGGGCTGTTAACACTTAAGTGAGGATAGGAAGAGATATCAATCTCAATGTAAACATGTTTCACTATCAGAGACACTTTTTAGATGTACATTTGTACAGAACTTTTGGGTAATGTTCAAGCTGAACATCAGGAAAGTGGTAGCTACAGACTTTGACCAACTTTTTAAACTGCTTCTTGGCCACTGATGCGCTGCCATCCCCAATCCCAGCCACACGCAGCTGAATCACACCATTTGCAGTCTTGGTGTTTTGTTCAGCCCTGAGCTGAGCTTTTGGTGCTTCACTTAGGAGCAGTAGTCTGATGGCTCAAAGGAAGTGGATGGGTATAATCAAGAGCGATGGAGCTGGTGTGCAGTTTGCCTTTGGATCCAGAAGGCACAGCACTGATTTGGATGGTGGCTAACACAAGGACAAACAAATATGAAGAAAGACTTGAAAAGATAGGATCTAAATATTTTGGAACATGGGGGATTATGTGTTTATTTGATGGAAGGGAGGGACAGAATAGGAAAAAAGCAGTTTATCTCCAGTAATTGTCAGTCCCGTGTCCCAGTCAGATACAAGAAATGCAAGAACTTTAGAACTGAGGATTGTAAGGCTTAGAATAGATGGACAATTGTTAAGTAGCTGACAGAAGCAGAGACTTAAATTTGTAACTTCCTCAGAGCTTCTCCCACTTGCCATGATTGCTTTGGAGGTTGTCCTTCCAGCAAGGTGACATCAGTAGAGAGGGATCAGTTCCAAGAATCTTCCTGACCCAAATCAGCATTTAAATTGTTGAAAGTGTGTGGGGTAAAGGCATATGGGATCAGTATGGGAGATGGGATTTGGAATCCTGTTTGCCTTGTGTGATTAACACTGTTGGCCCAAATAGCCTATCTCTGTGTTCTTCGCCCTTTGTTGAGTGACATCTGCTTCATTATAAATCACTTCTTGGACTTGTCTACAAAATCCAATTTATACAGAAATCCCATTTATGTACATTTTGTCGTAGAAGTAGGCCATTTGGCAACTCGAGCCTGCTCTGCCTGCTGGTTTGTTTGTGTTTTGAGTTCCACTCTTCCAATTACCCCTGATAACATTAGATTCTTGCTAGTCAAGGGAATCAATTCACCTCCACCTTAAAAATATTCAGTGACCCTGCTTCTGAAGCAGAGGTCCAAAGTTGCACAATCCCCAAAAAAATAAATTCCTAATTTCTGTCCTAAAATAGACATTAACCTTTTTTAAAGGATATTTTTATTGAAAGTTACATTTTATATTTACCACAAGATGCAAGAAATTCCAAAATCTAGTGCAGGAGAGTAATCATTCATAAAAGACCCGCGGGTATTCATAGAAATGATCCAAATTATCAGACATCACAGTTGGTGTCTCCTCTCGTACAATAAAGTAAGGGTGGAGATCTCAGGATAACATGATAAAGCCATAAACGCATGTCCCCATGGTGTACAACCCCTCCGCAGGATAACAGAGACAGAGCTGCTCAATATGCACCCTTACTGATGAACATATAACCAACCAGGGTCTAACTCAACATCCCAGAACCTCCAAGCAATTAAAGGATAATCCGGAAAAAGTGAAACATCAGGATACGACCTACCATCAGTACAAGATGTGATATGGCAGCATACACACACATTCATTTATAGGTATCAATAAGCCAAGGATTCATACACCTCACCTAGGTTTGCAACACAACAAACTTCCCTGCTTCCTAACCACATCAAAAACCAATCGAGCTCCCCATCATCAGATAATTTAAACCATATTCCACTAAGGAAACCAACTGACAAGGAGAAGAATCATCAAAGCACCTATCAACAGGGATCTTGGGTAGTGATACGACCCGCCTTCTCCTAACAAAGTAAAGGAAACCCTCTCGGATTAACCAATACAAATCAGAGCCTATTTCAGCACCTCACCTACCTGGATGAAGAAAGGAAGCTCCAAAGAGAGGAGCATCAGGATTATTCAACATGTACTCAGCATACATTTTCACAGGAAGGATACCAGGAACAGAGCAGCATAATCCTTGCTGACCACAACGTGCCCCCCACCCCTGCTCCCGCACCTGCAAGATGGACAAATTGAAAGTTTCCATATAAGACCACTTGGAGGAGGCGATCTTCTCCTCCAACCAGCCTAATCTCCAAACTAGGAGAGATTCCCAACAATGGTGAACCAAAGCACCCAGACTCAAACTAAGGTCTTACAGCCAACAGGACACTGGAGCCCCAGGGGAACCAAGTCTCAAGAAGGAGAGCAGTCCAGAAGCCCCCAGAAGGGAGATGTCTTGGGGGAGGGCAACCTAGTCCCTCATCTAACATGCCCTCCACCTGACCCATGCACAAACAGCCACTAACCTACTCAATGACAGTAGAATAAGAACCAACAGGCCAAGGATATTCACATCACTCTTGCACACTGAACATTATACATTGAACAAAGCAAACTATTCCCTTCTCCAGGTACCCAAGAGATGCCATTTGCGCCCCTCTATCAACGCGATTCAACCTATTTCCCCACATCAGAAAAACCCAAACAACTGAATAATATGCCCACCATACATTGCATGTGCTAAGTAATCAAGTGACCACTACCTGTGCAGCCAAATCAAAATAGAAGAGTAACCTAATAAGGTTAGATATCCAAGGATTAATCAGCTATGGGTGTGCACCAGAACATAATTCCTCCAGTCCCAACAACACCAAAGACACCAGTGACAAAACGAAGTATTTTCCAGGATACATGATCTGTCTGTACTTGGCAGAAAACAAGCAAGGATTCCTAAATCCCAGTACAACAAAATTACAAAATAAAAACGAACCCCAATAGTTCTCATGGAGGATTCTCCTCACCCATAATGAGGACTTGTAAGACCACACCAAATCACCTACACAACACCCCGTTGTGGTGCTGCTCATCTTGTATAAAAAAAAAGTGAAGGGTACTAAAAATAGTACTTTTGTGTAAATGCAAGGATTACACTGTATAAAAACAAACCAGGTAAATACCTTGCAACCCTCATGTCTTACCCAACTCAGCATACTACTCAATGGAAAGAAGGGACACAAATAATTAAAACTATGACCTCCCTCGTTCCACCATCTGAGCATGCCAATGGACGAATACCATCAAAAAGGAAAAAAATAGACCGTACTGATTTTCACAGCATAACAGGCAGCAAACTCCCATGTCAGGATAAAAAAACAACATCACAAAATCAGAATTATAATCTCAAGGGACAAAGTTTAGGATTAATAATGAATTGCAGGATAAAATAACCATCTACGGAGCTTGAAAAGACCAAAACCATGATAGGATCATTGAGCATCATCCAGGATCCATTCAGAGTTTCACCAAAGCCTTTGTGACTCCACCATGTCGTCGTCCCGAAGCCCCAGCAAAAGTCTTAGCCCCGTCGAGTGACAAGGACCTGACACTGCCTCCAACCCTTCTCGACAGAGGACAAGACAACGCAAGACCAGTGGTCGGAATCTTCAACTGACCCCAAGCCTCAAACACCATATCAAACTCGAGATGCCCAGCCTTTAAAACAAGGATTGTGAAAGCTTAACAGCCAGTTCTTGAATTTGGTCAGGAATTCGTCCCCGGGATCCAAGGAGACCCGGCACACTCCTTTGCCCCCATCTCCCCGAGTCAGCCAGGATGTACAACACCATGCAACAGAATTTCCAAGGATTGATGATGAGACCCCATGAAGGAAACTGCCCACTCAATTGACAGGATTCTCTTCTCTGCTTCATTCGTCCTCTTTAGGATATCTTGCAGTTCATCAATGTGAGCACCAAAACTCTGTGCCAAGGAGCCAAGACCATCATCCACAACCTCTTGTGATAGTGGCTGTCATCTCGATGCTAACAGCATCACAGAAGGGTAGGCCCGCTCACCAACATAATCGCCATTGTGAACTAGGCCCAACCCAACTGTCTCCGACCACCTCAATCCGAGAGGATTTTCTTGACGTCGCTGACTTCGCCAAAATTTAGGCAGGGTCTTCCAGGAACATGGATTATACGCATCAGGATCGGATAATTACGGATTGTGCATCAGGATAAACAAACAAATTAAAAGGCTAATAGTGTCTGAGCTCATGAAAACTCAGCCACTCCCCCACCTCATTTTAAGTTTGAAACAGTTTGCCTCTAGTTCTGAACTTGCCCACAAGAGGAAACATCCTTTCCACATCCACCATGTCAAGGCTATTCAGAATTTTATGTACTTTAATCATTCTTCTACACTCCAGTGGAGACGAGGACAACCTGTCCAACCTATCCTCTTAAGGCAAGCTGATTGTTACAGGTATCAATCTTTTAAACTTTCTCTGAACTGCCTCAAATGCCTCTTCGTAACATACTTTCTGACGTATCTTTGTGTCGTCTGAAAATTTAGCTACTGTGCCCAAGTCATTGTTGATAATTATGAAAAGTCGAAGTCCCAGCACAGACTCCTGCAAGACTCAACTTGGCACATCCTGCCAAGCAGACAAGGGCTTATTTATGCTTAGTGTTTTCTGCCAGTCAGCCAATCTTCTGTCTGCGTTACTCCTACACCGTGAGCTTTTATTTTCCCCAATAACCTTTGATGTGGCACCTCTCCTTGTGGAAATTCAATTACAGTGCGATTACAGGCTTCTGTTTCCACAGCATATGTTACTCCTTCAGAGAAGTCTAAAATTGGCGAAACATTATTTCCCTTTCACAAAGCCATGTGGACTTTTCCTGATTACTGAGTTTTTACAAGTGCCCAGCTATAACCTCTTTAATAATTGATTTGGACACATTCCCCATGTCAGGCATCAAGCTAACTGACCCAGAGCTTCCTGTTTTCTGCCTCCCACCCTGCTTGAATACTAGGGTTATATTTACTACTTTCCAGTTTATGAAACCTTTCCAAAATCTAGGGAATTTTGGAAAATTAACACCAACATATCTTCTACCTCATTAGCCATTGCTTTTAAGACCCTGGGATGATGTCCATCTGGACCTAAATGCATGGCAGCCACAGGTCGATCGGCTTGCTCAGTACCACCTCCTAATGACTGTAATTTTACCAAGTTCCCCTCTCCCTTCCGTCACCTGATTTACTGCTATTATTGGAATGTTTTTTTGTATTCTTTACTAGTGAAAGTAGAAGCAAAATATTTGGTCAATTCATCTGCCATTTAGTCTGCATTCTCACTCTTGAGATTACTAACACTCACTCCTTATTTCCTTTTTAAAAACTCTTGCTAGTTTTTCCCCTCATAATTTCTTTCTCCTGATTAACCTTTGGTTTTCTCTGCTGTTCTTTCTATTCAGGCCAATCATCTGACTTGCCACTGACCAAACGATTTCTCTTTTCTGTGCAGAGCATTCTCTTGAGTAATGAGACGTCGGACTCTAATACGGATGATGACGACACTGAGGAGGACTTTATGCTCACCAAGGAGGAGTTGCATGATATGCTGCGTCTGCACAAGTACAGGAAGCTACACCAGAGCAAAGTGCACAACGATAGAGAGGTAAGCAGCTGCAGCATATATCAGTTCTTCCATCTCTGGCACCTCGTGGGTTACTGAGGAGCAGGGCTGCTTTAGGATCATTGGGTCTATGAACACAGTATTAAGGACAAAAGAGTGATTATAATGAGAATGAATGAAGAAAGGTCGTTGATAAATGTGCTCCATGTAGTAAATCACTAAGAACTAATGGAGACTGCACATGGGGAGGTACTTGCATCAGAAAGAGGGTACTCTTCACTAAGGTGAATGAAGGTGGTTATTTTGGCAGTATTTTGCCCTGAAGAAAGAATGTAGAATATATTGAGGTCTGAGCTTTGTACTGTGGGGGACCCCTATAGTCTATTTGTAAGATACACATGGGATACAGGGTGATCTAATAAGGTGGATTCATAATTGGCTTAGTGGTAGGAGACAGAGGGTGATGACAGATGGCTGTTTTAGCGACAGGGATCCCTGCTGGTCCCCCTATTGTTCATCATTTATATAAATGACATGGATGACTATGGGGGTTAAGATCAGTAAGTTTGCTGATGTGTGCAGTTTTGATGTCCTTATCTGAGGAAGGATGTCCTTGCTATAGAGGGAGTACAGCCAAGGTTTAAAAGGTTGACTCCTGGGATGGCAGGTCTGTCATATGAGGAGAGACTAAGTCGGTTAGGATTATGTTCACTGGAGTTTAGAAGAGTGAGAGGGTATCTCATAGAAACATAAAATTCTAACAGGATTAGACAGGGTAGATTCAGAAAGAATGTTCCCAGTGGTGGGGAAGTCCAGACCCAGGGGCCATAATCTGAGGACAAGGGGTAAACCTTTTAGAACTGAGATGAGGAGAAATTTCTTCACCCAGAGGGTAGTGAATGTGTGGAATTCACTACCACCGAATGTAGTTGAGCCCAAAACATTGTGTGATTTCAAGAAGAAATTAGATGTAGCTCTTGGGGCTAACGGGATCAAGGGCAATGGGAGGAAGCGGATCAGGATATTGAATTCGATGATCAAAATGTTTGGCAAAGCATGCTCGAAGGGTCATATGGCCTACTTCTACTTCGAGTGTCTATGTTTCTATGATGCCTGTATTAAATGGTGCAAAACTAGGAATTGTGGAAGTCTTGAGATTTAGGGTCAAATCAGGGCACTAAAATATAACGGTTAGCACACAAAAAAAATTAAAAAGGCTAATGCAATGTTAACTTGCATTGAATATTAAGGGAGATTTTGCTCCAGTTATTCAAGGCCCTGATTTGTCCACATCTGGAGTATTGTGTGCACTTCTGGGCACCACTGCATAGGATATATTGGCGTTTGAAGATTCATCAATGCAGATTCGCCAGAATGTTACTAGAATTAAATTATTAGGAGGCAATGTATAAACTAGGTTAGTATTCCCTGGAATATTACGAGGTGGTTCGGATTTTGAAAGCAATAGAACAGCTGGTTAGATAAACCTTTTCCACCAGTGGGCAATCTAGGCCAAAGGAACATGATCTTAAAATCAGACCATTCAGGAGAAAAGTTAGGAAACACTTCTTCACACAAAGGGTGGTAGAAGTGTGGAACGCTCTCTCTCAAAATGGTTAGATGCTAACTCAATTAAGAATTTTAAATCTGGAGTTGATCCTTGCCAGTGAAGCATGTCGTTATGTTCTGGAGGTTGGTTTCAGATTGGCACTGGAGTCAGTCTGAAACACATCACTTGCCCCTGAACTTTGGATGAATCAAGATAGCAAGTGAGCAATAGAAAGGGCAGTGAAAGAAAGTGCCATTTTGCTCCATGCCCACCCTCAAACACATGCTGCCCCTTGCCAGTATCATCTATGAACAAGTGGTCAGGTACCATGTGAACACTGACGACATTGAGCTCTTCCTTTTCACTCATCTTTTTCCATCCCTCCATTGCCATTGTTGACAACTCGCCTGACATCCAGTTTTAAATTATCCATGACCTCTTCCAGTTAAACATTGGGAAAGCTGAAATCATGATTTTTAGCTTCAATCACAAACCTGCGATTTTTGTCCTTCTCCCCAGCTGCTGTCTCGATTTGAACAGAACTATTTGTAACCTTTGTGTCTTCCTTAAACACAAGCTGAGCTTCCAATTCCAAATTCTTTCCATCACTAAGCTTGCCTTGGTAATATTGGTGACCTCAAGCTACCGCCTGCTGAAATCCTCATCCATATCTTTGACTGCACTATTCCAAGCTCTTCTGACCTTCATTCAGTAAACTTCGGCTCATCCAACACATTACTATCCTTGGCTATCGTGCTTGTCCTTAGGCCCTGTCCTCACTGGCCTACATGGACTCTTGGTCCCCCAGCACATCTCACCCAAGTGGATATTTTCAACCTCATGTTGAAAGCTCTTTGTCACCTCTTCAGCTCACCACCACCACTCTCTCCCCAACTCTAAATATGCTGGGGTGTTTATTTGACTTGTGTGTCCGTGATATGGCTGAAGTAATGCTGTTATTGGGAGTATCTCCACCAAGGTGTTATTGAGTTTATATATGCCCTCCAGCTCCAGCAGTACCAGTATTACAGCACCGGCCTACTGTCCACGCACGACCATTTCTACGAGCAGCAACGGCATGTTCTGGGCCCCAGCAGGAAAAAGAAGAAAGAGGAGAAAAAAATGAAGGGTGAGTGGCAATTCTATTGAGCTTCTTTTGGTTTCCTGCAGCCCTTTCTGTTTGTGCTTTGTTATATCTTAGTGCAGTTTCCTTCGACCCTTCACCTCCAAGCCTTCACTGTGTGATTGCCGATTGTGTGTCCTCAGCAAATAAGTTGAGGCAGTTTCGGAGATGGGCAATGTTACAGAGATGAAGTAGGCAGTCTTGTGATGGGGAAGCTATGGGATGGAAGCTTCGCGCAGTCAAATAGGCCAGTGAAGTTGAAAACTGTCTGGTTCAACTTGAAATAGAAGCCAAGAAGGGCGATTGAATCAGTGGTAAAGGGCAGAATCGCAAAGCATTACATGATCCTGCTCTCACTTGTGAAAACTGCTCACTATTTTAGGATCATCTTGGGATGCAAATGTAACCCCAAGCTGCTTTTCTCAACCGCAAGCCATCTTAAACCTGTCTCCACCCTCACCTCCCAGAATGAGTGAAAGGAGCTCATGGATTTCTTTGTCACTTAAGATTGAAATAGTCTGATCAGATGCCTCTCCCACTTCCTTCCCATTGAATAGATGAAAATTTAACCTAGTCTCTGTTCATTCTAATTGAGGAAGAATGAGTCTGAAGCTCGCCTGTACCTTGTTTCCAAAACAGCAAAGCAAAGTCACTGACACCAATTCCTCTTGGACACTGAGTAAATTAGTTTATGTACTCTTACCCAGTTCCTCAATTTGGGACAGCTGTGCTTAATTACCAACTGAAAGCACGTCTTTGATTGCAGCACAATTTTAGAAAAGTCAAGGGCATTTCCTTTTTAGTAAAATAAAAATCTGAAGATAGAAAAAATAAATCAACTTTTTTGAAATAAAATTCTCATCCCAAGTCGTCCTCCTTCTAATATGTCCAACAATTTTTCACTATGAGCATTTCTTTTGGTAAAACAGTCCGATAACTGATGGCTAGTATCAGCCCACTGGAGCTGAGGGATTTCCTTTTTCTCCACCGTTTGTTTTAAACTTGCAATATCAATGCGTAATCTTTTCACTCAGTCTTTGTGGAGTGTTCATTATTCCAAAGTGATCAATTTGTAACAATCTATTGGGATGTTCCCTTCATCATTTTCCCCCCCAATCTCGTATTTCCTCTAATCTTTTAGATCAAAAGAATGCCATGTCAACTGCTTCCATTAGTGCAAGAGTCTGCAACCAGGATGCTCTTTACTGCTTTCCTTATTTTCTTGGTTCCCAAGTCAAGGGACAGCATTTCCCATTTTCAGCCAGGAAAAATATAAAACTGAGACCCTCACTGTACACAAATCAATATTATATTCGTAGTGTCACCCAGAGATAGAAACTTGAATATACATTTCTCCATCTTTAAACTTTTTTAATGTTTTGTTTACCTGTAAGATATCCTGGACATTGGGATGCTTCATTATCGTACTCAATTAAATAACATCAAAACTTGCATCTGGCCTTGTCTGTGTTCTGATCTAGTTTAATTGCCCAACCAGACCTTGCAGTTACTCCGACACATCATTGGAAGCAATTACATCTTTTTGTGAAGTCCTGGCTTGACTGACTGCAATAGGCCTAACGTTTTTCATATATGATTAAAGTAACCTCAGATTTGTCCTGTTTTATTTCTGATCCAATATATTTCATGGCCCCATTAGCCTGACTTCCAAGCTTAAAGTCTGTCCTAATCTTGTAAATAATTCTTTTGAAATTCACTAGTGCCACCCCACAGGAAGTTATCAACATGTATCAATGCTGAACATTCAGCCAATTTTTGTGTGTTCCAGGAGATTTTTCTGCCCATCCACTATTCTTGCATCCCTCTGGTTATCTGATTCAGCTGGACAATACACTACCTGGAAACCCACTTTGGGCAGCTAGCTGCTGGGCAAAACAGCCACTTCCTGTTCTTCACAATCCAATTCTCTATTGCTATCTAACTCCTGAACCATTATATCTTGTCCTCTTGACTCTGCCCCACATCAGTATGTGAGACACATGGTGCTTTGTCACCTTCTATCTTACCCCATATTCATTATTCTGATGACCTGTGAAGAATAGACTTTTATTGTTTGATTCCCATGTTAAACAATCTCAGGTTTTCCTTCACGGCCTGGAACTTTCCCTAGGTCTTTTAGTTTCCTCTGCCCGCCCCTTTATAATAAGCCAAATTACCTTAACTAAAAAACAGAGTTAACGGTAGGTATCTCCTTCAAGAGCAGGGGAGCACCTGAGCATTGAAAGCAAATTCAGATTTCTTCTGTATCGCAATTATACCTGTGCCCCCAACTATTTGTGAAGAATTGTATGCATGTACTCCCCATGCCAAAGCAGTTTTTAACTTGCATCTGATTGTTCAGCCAGTACCTTATGCAACATGTCATCTATCACTGCATGATTCCTCTTGCATAAAATATTGCTGAACAGGCCTGAGCCCCAGTATGCGTAACTGCGATTCAAATTTTCACATGCCCCAAATTTCTCATTCACAATTCCCCTCCATCATTCATCAGGAATTTCATTGGCATACCTAATCTGGTACCCATACGTTTCTCTCTCACCTTATTGGTAATGTTGTGTTTCTCCTTCCCATATATTACAGGCCAAATCTAGTTGCCTAATCTACAAAGTGTAGCCAAAAAATACAATCCTTGTCCCATACTTTTAAGTCCATTCCAATTACATCATTAAATTCCCTGGCCAGTGGCAGACTCAACAGGACGTGGTGGTGTCCTTCAATATTTAACACACAGCACATTGACTGTGACTCGCTCAATAAGGTTGTCATTTTTTTTTTAACCAGTCATTCCAACATCCTGCAGTACAGCTTTCAATTTTTGTGGCACTAGATGTGCAAATTGTCTATGCAGCTTCCAAATAATCATCTTTATCACCGGAAGTTAACAAGACTGCTTGAACTCTTGGACGAGAGATATCTGGCTTCCTTAATAAAAGACAGTAATGGCCTCTCCAATTAAAATGCAAATCCAGTTTCTCCAAATACAATTGCTCTGTCATTCTCCATGTCTAGCTTCATCTGTGGTTTTTTTTATCAAAAATCTGCTCAATAATAGAGGTATCTCACTAGAGACCACATCAGATCTGCAAGGACAGAGGATTCGAAGTGATTGCTTTGAGGGCAGGGATGGCAGATTGGAAAGGAAGGGGACAGTATCTGAGGAGAGGGAATGATTAACATAGGGAGGGAAGTTGATTGCTTGGCAGTTTAATGGAATTAGGGAAGGTCGTAGAGAAAGATGAGCGTTCAGAGCTAGGGCAGAGGAAAAACTTGGTTTGGTGGCAAAAGAAGGTGATGGAAGCTCCCAAGTCTGCTGAGTGGATGATCTCAATCATCATGTCAAAGAGGTCCATGTGCTACTTTGATATGAAGGTGGAGGGGATAGGGCAAGGGGGGGGTTTCAGGGGTTGTGTAATAAGCCGGAAAAGAAGCTCGGGGTTATCTCTGCATGTGATGACGATCCTGGGATGGTGAACAGTTTTGGTAGAGGAACACAGTGACTGATGTAATCCAACCAGATCTGGCAATGTTGGTGTAGAAATTAACCTGAAGGCATGAGGGAAACTAAAATCAGAAATAAATGACTTTTTTATTAATGCACTTCGTACTTGTCGGACTTTGACTTTAGAGTGGGTTGTTTCTATTAAACAGTTAAAAGGAATTCCTCGTTTGTCATTTTGAGGTGGTGGGCTGTACCAGAATAGGGTGGTATACATCTGAGAGGATAAATGACATCCCTTAGTGTTGTATCTCCTTTTTCTCAGCCAAATTGAAGAAAGTGAAGAAGAGGAAGAAACGTGAAGAGGAACACTCATCTGGAGAATCCCCACGGAGGACAGAGATGAAAATATTCGCCAAGTTCTCCCATGATGCTCCTCCATTAGGTTCAAAGAAAAAGCACCTGAATTTAGAGCAATTGAATGCACGGCGACGCAAGGTGTGGCTCAGTATTGCCAAAAAGGAGGTTCCCAAGGTGAGCAGCTCCATGAGACTGGCTGCAAGGGTTTGCTGGGTTTGTATTCTGTGCCGAGGAGGAACTGATTATGACACCCCTTGTACTTTTTTTTTTGCAGGTCTACAAGCAGAAGTCCTCTGCACGCAACATGATCCTCACCAACACTAAGAAGGTAGGTCAGACTTGGACTGAAAATTCTAGATAAATGAATGGGCTGTGCACACATTGAGTCTCTGGGATGGGGGTGAGTTGGGGCCTGTTTGCTGGGGTGGTTGGGGCTCTGCCTACTCATGTTTGGGGCAGAGGGTGGATTTGGGACATAAAGGGTTCTGATCTTTTTCAAGTTATTGAAAAGATGAACTTTGTCAATGGGAGCAGTGCTTTCATTACAGTGCAAACCAAAATTGGGGCAACAGTTCTAATAGCTTATGCAGGCTGAAGTACATTACACTGTATGATCCTGTAACAGAAAATGACTTTAAGATATCAACGGTTAGTTGCTAGAGGCTGTCTTGATTGTTTGAGATGGAAAGAGTTCTGATGCATACGCATTGAGTTCAACCTTCTTTGGGTTAGATAAAGTGACGGGAGAGTTTATCAGCCTATAGTGCTGCACAAAGTATCCTGCAACTTGAACGATTGAGCATATTTGATATACCCATCTTGTATTGTATCTGTCCCCCAGCTGGCTCACCAGTGTATGCGAGAGGTGCGGAGGGCTGCCATCCAGGCACAAAAAAACTGTAAGGAAACACTGCCTCGGGCCCGAAGGCTAACCAAAGAGATGCTGTTGTACTGGAAAAAGTATGACAAGGTTGAAAAGGAACATCGGAAACGGGCAGAGAAAGAGGCTCTGGAACAGCGAAAACTTGATGAAGAGATGCGTGAGGTTAGAAGAGTCTTTCTTGAGTTATTTTCCATTATTTCACAGTGAATAGAGCATTGTTAGGAAGGCAAGAGCTTCTGAGATCGAATAGGTTCATCATTTGCACGGTCTCTGGCCAATCAGGTTGGAGAACTGTAAATCACTATTCCTTTAACCAAGCAGATTCCAAAGCCAAGAACAAGTGAATCATAGGATTGTAGAATACCTATAGTACAGGAGGAGGCCTTTCAACCCATCAAGACTGCACCAACAACAATCCTACATGCCCTATCCCTGTAACCCCACACGTTAATTCCCCCTGACACTAAGGAGCAATTTAGCATGGCCAACCAATCTAACATGCACATCTTTGGAGTGTAGGAGGAAACCACAGCACCCGGAGGAAACCCACGCAGACATGGGGAGAATGTGCAAACTCCACACACACAGTCACCCGAGGCTGGAATTGAATCCGGCTCCCTGGTGCGGTGAGGCAGCAGTGCTATAACCACTGCCACCGTGCCATCTGGTTCTCCATTCAAATGATACCAATGCCTAAAGAGTTACATTGAGTTCAGGTTGCATAAACCTGGTTTGTATTCCCTTCAACTTTTAAGATTGGGCGATGGTCTCATTGCAGTGTTTATAATTGGGACATAGAAACAGAAGTTATTCATGAAGTTCCTTGACCCTGTTCCGCTGTTTAATTAAATCATGGCTGATCTGTATCTTGACTCCAATTTTCTTCCTTGTTTCGGATTCCTTACAATCCTTGCTGAACAGAAATTGATTGGACAACATTTGCTAAGCAATCCCGACTGTGCTAAGCAACCAAGTTAAGATTATCAGCTTGTTTATTTGAGCTCACTTATGCTTGATAAAGCTACATACAACCAAATGCAAGAATCTGTCTGCTGCAGGCAAAAGGAATATTTCCAAAAATCACTCTGTTTTAAATAAACAAAAAGCATTGGGGCGTTGACTCCCTGATACGCTTTTCATGATCGCCCTGACCAATCAAAGCTGACTAAGCACAAATCAGCACCCCTTTTCTCATGCAGCATAAATTGTTGTTTCCTTTGAAATTTGGCATTCTTGAATCTGTCTTGATGAATGCAAGACCAAATGCTTGGATAGCTTGTCTCTCTTTTTTCAGCAGAACTCCAGTTCTGTACCACTAGGTAACCATTTCAAGAATGACTGATAAGACTGTTTAGGAGAAGGTGGCATAGCAGTAGTGTCGCTGGACTAGTAATCTAGTCCCAGGGTAATGTTCTGAGGATTCAGGTTCAAAACCACCAGCATATGGTGGAATTTAAATTCCATCATTAAAAACCTGGAATTAGTCTAATGATGACCATGAAATCATTGTTGATTGTTGTAAAAATTCATCTGGTTCAGTTTTGGGGCAGCACAGTTGTTAGCACTGCTGCCTCACAGCTCCAGGGACCTGTGTTCGATTCCCAACTTGGGTCACTGTGTAGAATTTGCACGTTCTTCCCATGTCTGTGTACGTTTCCTCCGGGTGCTCCAGTTTCCCCCCTCAATGATGTGCAGGTTAGGTGCATTGGCCATGCTGAATTGCCCCTTAGTGTCCCAGGAAGCGTAGGTTACAGGGATTAATGGGGTAAATATGTGGGGTTTTGGGAATAGGGCCTGGGTGGGATTGGTTTTGGTGCAGGCTCGATGGGCCGAATGGCCCCCTGCACTGTAAGGTTTCTTGATTCTATGATGATTTTTAAATGTTCATTTGACTGCCAGCCAAATTAGTTTTTTAGTGAGAGTTCCAGATCTCCACTGCTCTCTCCATAAAGTGACCTGCCTAGCTTTAATTTCAGGTTTTGCCCCTCTTGCTCTTAACTTTCCCAACCAGAGGGAATAGACTTGGTTTTGTATTTGATAGGGTAGAAGCTATGTTACTTGTCCCCATATATAATCCTTTTAACATTAGTATTGTTCTAGTGAATCTGTGCAATAGCTGTTCCAAGATTGATCAAATCTTCCTGAGGTGTGATGCACAGCACTCTATGGTATTCTAGATCTGGTTTGACCTGAGATTCATACAATTAATTCTGTTTATCCAAGAATGCTTAAGCACAAAAGGAGGTTCTATGTGGGTAACCACTCCACATACTTAGCTCCAATTTCTGCAGTGCTCCAAATGGAGTGAGGAAAGGTTTATTTGTTACCATTACTTAAGTGAAAAAATCAGACCTTGGGAATTGCAAACCTGTAAATTGACATGCATTGTAAAAACTTTGCTGTTGGGCATTATATGGGATATGATTTAAGATTGCTTAGAGTTCTGTGGGTTTCCTGGATGCCTTACCTCATTGATGTAATAGAATTCTTCAAATTAACTGTACTTTTGGACATTGATAACCTGATTCCAAAGTGCCACATAGGAAATTGCTAAAAAAGATTAAATTGTATGTGATTATAAGGCAGATATCAGGCAAAGCAGCAAAAGTGGAAATCTTATGCATCATTGTTGGGAGTAGAGCTGAATGGGCCCTGCTCACAATCGGAATTGCATACGGCTCAGTTTTGCTGGCCATCTTCCACTGCAGTTTGGTTGAAAGCATGAAGGGAATCCCGTGTAAATTTGAACTAAATTACTCGGTAGCTGACTGAGGGGGAACATTCTTCATGACAGATAACCTGCAGTTTGGTCAAAGCATTACTGAGTTAAGAAATTCTAAACACATCTCCACTCTTGTCTGGGTATAGTTAAAGGCTATATTTGAAGAGAGACCTGGAGTTGTGGGTGACAACAGCACGCAGATTGAAGAGTTATAAGGAACATTCAAAGGGTTTTGGGGTTAGTAGACCATAAGACATGGGATAGGAGCGGAGGCAAGCCATTTGGCCAATCATATCTGCTCCGCTATTCAATGAGATCATGACTGATCTGAAACAATAATCCTCAACTCCACTTTCCTGCCTTATCCCCATAACCTTGATTCCTATACTGACTAAAAATCTGACTGTCTCAGCCTTGAACATGCCTATCAATTCAGCCTTCACAGCCGTCTGCAGTAAAGAATTCCATAGATTCGCTATTTTTAGAGAAGAAATTTCACTCCACCTATATCTTAAATAGGCCACCTCTTGCTCTGAGATTATGTCTTCTGGTCCCAGACTTTCCCCACAGGAAATACAACTCTCAGCATCTACCCTGTCAAGCCCCCTGAGAATCGTGTCTGTCTCAATAAGGTTGCCCCTCATTCTTCTAAACTCCAACCAGTATAATAACACCTATTCAACCTCTCCTCCTAAGAAAATCCCTTCAAACCTGGAATCGGCCGAATGTGAGAACCTAATGGATAACTCATTTCCCAACCTTTTCTCCCTGACGGGTGTCAGTAGAATTCTGGGAAATTAATGTGTACAAAAATGCCCTAATTGTCCTACACCCACTTCCCTAGAAATCTACAAAATAAACAGGTGATACTTTCTTTTGAAAAGAAACATGCAGCTTACCTGCCAAACTGCTTTGAAACTTCCGCCTTTCACATGATACTGCACCTCTGAGCAGCCTATACCCTCTACTTCCTCATACTTCCTCACCTCCACCAGACAACTCTTAGACCTGCTTTTATTGACCCTAGGCAAAGCGACAGCAGCGGAAATTGAACTTCTTAATCACACAAACTGAGCTGTATGCACACTTTATGAGCCGGAAAAGAGCTTCTGGGAATGATGCACTGCAGGAGGAAATCTTGATGAAGCTGGACGACAGTGTGATGTACAGACAGATTGACATCGGAGGAGGAGTGATGGTTAATGTCAGTCAAGAGGATTATGGTAAGAAAGTGCTATAATACTCAACAGGTGAAAGTGTGTGTCTGTGAATCAGTAAGTTTCTGTAATCCCCTGGCTTCCGCCACCTGTGTGTGTTTGTGTGGACATAGACCAGCAAATTGAGAATTCCTCTGCTTCCCTTCAAATGGTGCTGAGAGATCTTTTATCTTCACCTGTGAGGAAAGATGGAACCTTGGTTTAACCATGCTTATCTCATTTTCGCTTGAAAGCATTCATTTTCCCCCACTTGTTGCTTTCTGTCTCAGATATTCCTTTTTTTAATGTGACTACATTTCTTTCATTTTCTCAGTGAGCCTCTAATACAGCACCATAGAATCCTACAATGTAGAAGGAGGTCTTTCGGCTCATTGAATCTGCACTGACCACAATCCCACGCACTCCCTATCCCCATGACCCTATACGTTCACCCTAGCTAGTCTCCTTGACACTAAGGACACTCATGGCCAATGCACCTAACCCACACATCTTTGGACTGTGGGAGGAAACTGGAACACCCGGAGGAAACTCGCACAGACACGGGGAGAACGTGCAAACTCCACATAGACAGTGACCCAAGTCGGGAATCAAACCCGGGTGAGGCAGCAGTGCTAACCACTGTACCACCGTGCTGCACCTTATCAAAACGCCATTCAGGCAGGTCTCGGTATCCAGTGACTACAACTGGAAAGTGCATCTACAACCACTCATAGTCTAGACTCATACATGAGAGAATAACTTCATTAGTGGTGTGCTGGAGGGAGTGCAGTATCCATAAAACCATATTCTTATTAAAATCCACATGTGCAGGATAGGAACAAAGGAACTACAAGGAGAAGCCACGTGGTATATTTTTTAAAATAACGTTTCACTCAGACAGCCAGTTTTAAATCAAAGGAACATAGGACTTAGGAACAGGAGTAGGCCATTTGAGCCTGCTCCTCCATTCAATGAGAACATGGCTGATTTGGTTATGGTTTCAACTCAACTTCCTTGGTTGCCCCCACCCCACATAACTCTTGACTCCCTTGTTTATCAAAAATCATAATTAACTCTGCCTTGAATAACTTCAATGACCCAGTCCCCTCTGCTCTCTGGGGAAGAAAATTCCACGTACTAAAAAAATATACAATTGCATAAGAAATTATGCTCCATGACCAATTGTATGATGCACCTTGTTCTATGATTAGTTGTTTCTTGATTGGTGAAGTCTGCTACCAAAGGAAGATTTATGGCGACATGGCATTGTTATCTGGTAATTCCTTAGAAAGATTCTGAGTGATCTGCTTTGACTACTTTTAGTATACCTGTGATTAATGGGCAAATGGGCTCCAGTGGGTTTCAGTGTTACATCTCCAATATCCTGCTCTGTTCCAGTGGGAGTCTATCCCAATACTCAGACTCAAAAAAAATAAATAGAGCATGCCATGGCACTCAAATGGAGATTTTATTTTAAAGACAATGAAAGATCCATTGTCCAGTGTCCTTGTACCCCTCCATCCTTTTTTTGTCCAGTGTCAGCCCTTCCCTGTGCCACCATGTTAGAAACGTCTCTGATCCTGATGTTGATGATTGCTGCCACATGAATGTACCTGACCCTTTGGAAATCTGTTGATGTTAATAGATCCTGCATTCTTGGACAAGGCCAGTCCGTTCTAGTACTCTAGTACAGAGGGACTGAGCTGTGTGTAAATGAAGGTTGCACTATTGGCCCTGCTGGAATAATAAGAAAACTGCTAGAATCCATATATTTTAGGTGAGAGTAACAAGGCACTTGCATAAGAATTGGCAGAGTCAACATGGAATTGTGAAAGGGAAATTTTGCTTGACATATTGGTTTGGGGTTTGATGAGGATGTGGGGTAACAAGCCGATGTAGTATATTTATATTTTCAAAAACTCTTGATAAGGTGCTGCCTAAGTGGTTGTTACATAAAATTAGGCCTCATAGAATTGAGCATAATATATATATTATATATGGAAAGAAAATTCGTTAACAGACAGAAGATAGAGAGTAGAAATAAATGGGTAATTTTCAGGTTGCAAGTGGTGCTTGGGTCTCACCTATTTACAATCTTTGTCAATGGCATAAACAAGGAACCGAGTGTGTTGTGTCCAAGTTTGATGATACATAGTTACAATCACAGAATTTAGGTGGGAAAGTAAGTTGTGGGGAGACACAGATTGTAAAAGGTTATAGACAGGTTAAATCTTTGGGCACAGATCATAGAAATTTAACATGCAGGTACAATAAACCTTTATTAGGAGAGCCTTTATTATAAAGGAATTTGTATGTTCAGTTTGGCCTCCTTACGAAAGGAAGGATTATACTTCGCTTTGGGGAAGTACATTGAAAATTCACTGAACGGATTCTTGGGATGAAGAATTGACCTAAAAAGATGATTGATTAGTTTGGGCCTATGTTCCCTGGAGCTTAAAAGATTGAAAGGTGATCTCATTGAAACAAATAAAATTCTTAAGGGGTTGAACAAGGTAGGTACTTGCTAAGACTGTTTCCCCTGACTTAGAGAGTCTAGAACTAAGGTTCACAGTCTCATAAGTAATTGGTTATTTCGGATTGAGATGATAAATTTCTCCACTTGAAGATTCTGAACTTTTGAATTCCCTGCCGCAAAGTGCTGTGGGTGCTGCTTTTTGGTACGATCCAATTTTCTCTTAACTCCACAGCAAACTCAGGATAGGGTGAACTCAGAAAGGGTTAGTTTATTTGCAGACACTCAAAGCTCAAAAGAGGATTTGCAGTGTTTCTTGCCCCCCCCCCCCACCTTTGCATTCATACAGTAAAATAAAGGGATATAGAAAAGGATTTACAGTGCAGAGACCACAGAGAAACTAAATATTGTTTCATATGGATTCCAAAATCAAAGACCAATGAGATATTGCTTCACAAAGGTCCGTGAACTGAAAATGATGCTGTATAGTTTACTTTTCAGATGGTGTTGACATCACACAATGAGATAGGCATGCAGAGAAGAATCAGTCTTACAGGGATGGTACAGAATTTCCATCAGAAGCAGAGCTGATGGGGCCAGGTGTCCAACCGGTGCCAAAGATTCTTATCTGTGACTATTAGTCTGATGATTTTTTTTTAAAAAGCCGACGGACTTTGCAGTTCAGAGAGCCAGTACAGTCCAGAAATTGATGTCATGTGACTCCCCACTTCACAATCTTTGACAAAGACTGTGTATCCTTATGTGGATGCCCGAGATTGTTAAATGTCTCAACCGTTAGGAATTGAAAGCAAGGTTGCAGGGGCTGATTTTTTTAGCAGACGGATGGACTCTGGTTGGCCAGTCTGGTTTATGAAAATACAAATGGCCTTTGTATCGCTCTTTGAATTTGGTCTGGGCAGTCCCTTGGGGGTTATTCATGGCTCTTCAGGGATAACAATGAGTGTTTCTTTGATACTGCCAGGTATTTCTTTTGTTTGGGGTCATAGACATAGATTCAGTCATTTTAGATCCTTGTCAAGTTTGAATTTATTTTAAGGATAGTAATGAGCTTCTCTCTTTTTAAATTATACAGGGTGAGGGTTTAGTCCCTCACAAAGGCAATCAAAGGATATGGGAGTCAAATGTGGAGTTGTAGCTGAGGTGGAAGATCAGCCCTACTAGTTCCAGGCAGGGATTGAGCTTGAGTCCGCCTTGTCTGTGTGTCTCCAAACTAGACCAAGTGTTCATTTGAATCATCTGCCAGTGCAGTATTAACCAGGTTGTCATTATTATAATGTTTCAATACATTGTCACAATTCATTTGGTCTGCATCCTACCTATGCACACCGTGTGGTCTGACTCATCCATATTCTGAGCACATAAATTGCTGCCAGTTAGCAGCTGAGTTCCAAAATGGGAGTCATATAAAGTTATACAATTTGTACCTTTGCCCCTAGTTGAATTCCACCAGTTTTTTGCTCTTTACATCAATCAGTTGCCAAGAATTTGGGACAAAGTTTCCAGCCCCTCTGCTAGAGATGGTTAGATTAAACAGACATGAGAGCATCAAACATTTTACTAATTGTTTTGGCCTGCCTAGGTTTTCTGTGCATTGTTTTCAGATTTTCTGGGAGCCTAAGGGGTTGGCAAAGGGAGACAGACCTCCAAAGAGATCCCATTCCCGGCTGTCCTTTTTCAGAGCCAATAGAAACCAGGAGCAAAAAAAAACACATTCCAGACACTTTGAACCACATCAACAACCAGACAATGCTTGCTGTAGAAAATAAGTAGTTTAGGCAGGTACAGACTGGAGCATTACAATACAAAGAGAAAATGCGCAACCTGGGATTTTATACCCCCGCACACAAGTTGTCTTGATGCTGGGCTATAATAATACGATGGTCAGTATGCCTCAATATCTACTAAACCAGTGAAAAATACCAGTCTGTCCACATTAACAATCAAAACCCAGAGTCTGAACATGATGATGTGTCTTGCCAAATGTGCCTCATTTCACAATACACATCCAAAAGGAACCGAATAAATGAGAGGCCAGCCTTATACTGTTGGTCATCACTGAACGTGCGTTGATACTGATATGTGTGAAGGGAAACAATATCCTTGAACAGTTCATGCAATGAAGCTATGAGACCCATCATGTCTTTTTCGGCTCTTTTAGAAAGCTATCCAATGAATCCCATTCCTTTGTTCTTTCCCCATCATTTTTACTGTGTTTTTTTTTCTTTTGGAACTTGAATATATAAAAATTCCATTTTGAATGTTACTAAATCATCTTCCACCATCCTTTCAGGCAGAGCATTTTGGATTATAATAATTTAGTGTTTTCAAAAAGAAAATCTCATGTCGCCTCGAGATCCTTTGCATTAAATCTGGTGTCTTCTGGTTATTGGCCGTTCTGCCACTGGAAACAGCGTTTCCTTAATTTATTTTGAACACCTCTATCAAATTCCTTAACCTTCCTCACTTTAAAGAAAATAACCTCAGTTTCTCCACGTTCTTGAAATTCCTTAACCTTGATAGCATTTTGGTAAATCTCTGCATCTTCGCTAATGCCTCCTTGAAGTTTGGTGCCCAAAATTGAAAACACTACTACAGCTGAAGACCAAGTGGTGATTTATATAGTTTAACATAACATATATTTGTGTTTGTATTTGATGTCCAGGAGTGAAGCCCAGAATCAAAGATGCTTTGTTAACCTCTTTCTCAAATTTATCCTACCACATTCAAAGATTTGTGTACTTGGAGCCCCAGCTGTCTTTTCTGCACCTTTTTAAAAAATTGTACCGTTTAATCCATACTGCATCTCCTCATTCTTCCTGCCAAAACGTATCAGCTCATATATCTGTGTTAATTCCTTCTGCCCTTTAACTGTCTTTTTCACCAGTCTTGTCAGATTCTCCTTTGTTTATTACCATTTTCAAGTTTTAAATCATCTTCAGATGGGAAATTATGCCCTGTATACTCAAGTTCTTGTCACTAACATGCATCAAAAATAGCCATGCGACCCCTCGGAGAACCATTGTAATTACTCTCTGCTTTTTGTCCCTTATGATGTGGAGATGCCGGCGTTGGACTGGGGTAAACACAGTAAGAAGTTTAACAACACCAGGTTAAAGTCCAACAGGTTTATTTGGTAGCAAAAGAAAATAAACCTGTTGGACTTTAACCTGGTGTTGTTAAACTTCTTACTGTTTTGTCCCTTATCCAGCTTTGTATCAACATGTCCACTGTTCCTTTAATCTGTGGACTTCAATTTTGCTAACTGGTCCATTATGTATTATTTCATCAAACACCTCTTGGAACTACATACACAATATCACTGCACTAATGTCATCGACTATCAAACAACTCCATCAAATAAGTCAAATATGATTTGCTTTTAACAAATTGCTGACTTTCATTTATTAGCCCATACTTTCCAAATGCGAATTAATTTTGTACCATATTGCTGTGTCCAAAAGTATCAATGTTTGGCGCACTGGTCCGTGGATGCCTCTCCCCTTTTTAAACAGGGGTATAACATTTGGAAGCCTCCAGCCCTCTGGCACCACTCTCATATTCATGAAGGTTTGGCGTTTGTGGCGAGAACAATTTGCACTCTTTCTTCCCTTCATAACTTGGGATGTATCCTATTTGGATCTGGTAACTTTTCAACGTTGAGGACTGCTGACATTTTAAATGCGTCTTCTCTATCTATTTTTATCCTATCCAATGCCACCACTGCTTCCTCCTTTTTGCTACATGTCTTGTGAAGGCAGATCCCGAACACTTACTTGGTGTCTCAGCTATGTTTTCAGCCTCCTTTTTAGTGTCCTACCCTTTGACTAACTTTTTAGAATTTCTGTTTTTAAAACTTTTGGGTTTCCTTTTGTATGTTGGGTGCTTAATCTTTTCTCAAAGCCTCAGTCTGCCCCTCATTGCTATCTTTATTTCTCCTTTGTAATTTATATATTTAGCTTAGTTCTTTACTGCATTCAGATCTTTACAATTGTCAGCTGCCTTTTTCTGTCTCCTTTTAACCTCCAAATCTTTAGTCATCCAAGGAATTCCATCTTTGGACACTTCTTTTCCCCTGTTCACGAATGAGTCTATCCTATACTTGAGCCATCTCCTCTTTGTAAGTCTCCCATTGTTAATTACTGTTTTGCCTATTAAATTTTATTGCGATCCACCTGGGCATGATCTCCTTTTTGGGTTACTGCTAACCCTCCTCCAGTTGAAGTATTTTTATGCTTAATTGCACCTTGTCCTTTTCCATGACTATAACCTGATATTGTGTTCACTGTTCCCCATTTGTGCTCCTACTGAAACATGCTCCACTCCCCCCACCTCCTCCAAATCCAGGACGACTACTTTGCTTGGTGTACTGGGAATACATTGATTAAAGGCAGTTCTCTTTTCTACATTTCAGGAATTTATTCCTCTTTTCCTTTTTATATTGTTACTATCCCAGTTTCTATTGGGACCATTGAAGATGCCCATAATCATGTCCACCTTTTCTATAAAATGCCTGCAAGTTTGCACCTCTGTTTCCTTCCCATCATTCAGTGACCTGTTGTTTCTTACCCCTAATCAAATTTGTTCTGTCTTTGATCTCTCAACTCCATCATTCCCTCTAGCGTAATAATGGGTGCTTTGATCAGTGTATCTACTCCCCAGCTCCTCCTTATATATTTCTCGATCTATCCTAACACCTAGTCGCCAAGAATATTAAAATTCCCAACCGTCTTGTTCGTTCTTTCTTTCTGCCATTCTTTTCCGGTTGGAGGAAGGTAACTAGTGGCGTGCCGCAGGGATCGGTACTCGGGCCGCAACTATTTACCATTTATATAGATGATCTGGAGGAGGGGACAGAGTGTAGGGTAACGAAGTTTGCAGACGACACAAAGATAAGTGGAAAAGTGAATCGTGTGGAGGACGGAGAAGATCTGCAGAGAGATTTGGACAGGCTGAGTGAGTGGGCGAGGATATGGCAAATGGAGTATAACGTTGATAAATGCGAGGTTATACACTTCGGAGGAAATAATAACAAATGGGATTACTATCTCAATGGAAACAAATTAAAACATGCTACCGTGCAAAGGGACCTGGGGGTCCTTGTGCATGAGACGCAAAAGCCCAGTCTGCAGGTACAACAGGTGATCAAGAAGGCAAATGGGATGTTGGCCTATATCGCGAGGGGGATAGAATATAAAAGCAGGGATGTCTTGATGCACCTGTACAGGGCATTGGTGAGGCCGCAGCTGGAATACTGTGTGCAGTATTGGTCCCCTTATATGAGGAAGGATATATTGGCATTGGAGGGAGTGCAGAGAAGGTTCACCAGGTTGATACCGGAGATGAGGGGTTTGGATTTTGAGGAGAGGCTGAGGAGATTGGGTTTGTACTCGTTGGAGTTTAGAAGGATGAGAGGGGATCTTATGGAGACTTATAAGATAATGCGGGGGCTGGATAGGGTGGAGGCGGAGAGATTCTTTCCACTTAGTAAGGAAGTTAAAACTAGAGGACACAGCCTCAAAATAAAGGGGGGTCGGTTTAAGACAGAGTTGAGGAGGAACTTCTTCTCCCAGAGGGTGGTGAATCTCTGGAATTCTCTGCCCACTGAGGTGGTGGAGGCTACCTCGCTGAATATGTTTAAAGCGCGGATGGATGGATTCCTGATCGGTAAGGGAATTAAGGGTTATGGGGATCAGGCGGGTAAGTGGTACTGATCCACGTCAGATCAGCCATGATCTTATTGAATGGCGGGGCAGGCTCGAGGGGCTAGATGGCCTACTCCTGCTCCTATTTCTTTTGTTCTTATGTTCTTAAGTCTATTATTGTCAGTATATCATTTGGTGATGTAGAGGCTTGTGCTTGACGCTCTCCAACTTTTTTTAACCACGCTGTGTGTATTTATGTGCATGCATTCCAAATCCATATTCGACTGCTTCACATTTGCTGCTTCTATTTCTGAATTCTTCACTCTGGTGCAATTTACCTTTCCCAGTTTTTGTATCTTTCTTCCAAATACACTTTTTTTTCCTTCTCTCTTACTGTGTTCTTGTTACCACTCCCCCAGCCAAATTAGTTCTGAAGACTTGCTGGCTATATGATACTGAATAAAGTGTCCCTGGCCCAAAGGAGCGATGCTGGATTAAACCTTTACATACATAGCTGTAAAACCCAAGAATCGCCAAAAGACTTAATGTACAAGTATGGCAAGTTTTGGGAACCTTGGATAACGAGCGATATTGTGAGCCTAGTCAAAGGAAAAAAGGAAGCTTTTGTCAAAGCTAGGAGGCTGGGAACACATGAAGTAAGTGTGGAATACAAGGAAAGTAGAAAGAAACTTAAGCAGGGAGTAAGGAGGGCTAAAAGAGGTCACGAAAAAGCATTGGCCAGCAGGATTAAGGAAAATCTCAAGGCTTTTTATGCATAAATAAAGAGCAAGAGGATAGCCAGGGAGACGATTGGCCCACTCACGGACAGGGGAGGGAATCTATGTGTGGAGTCAGTGGAAATGGGCGAGGTATTAAATGAGTACTTTGCGTCAGTATTCACCAAAGAGAAGGACTTAGTGGATGAGGAGTTTGGGAAAGGGTGTGTAGATAGTTTGAATCATGTTGAGATCAAAAAGGAGGTGGTATTGGAGTTCTTGAGAAACATTAAGGTAGACAAGTCCCCAGGGCCTGATGGGATATACCCCAGAATACTGAGAGAAGCAAGGGAGGAAATCGCTGGAGCCTTGAGAGAAATTTTTGTATCCTCACTGACTACAGCGGAGGTCTCAGAGGATTGGAGAATAGCCAATGTTCTTCCTTTGTTTAAGAAGGGTAGCAGGAATAATCCAGGTAATTACAGGCCGGTGAGCCTTACATCAATGGTAGGGAAATTATTGGAAAGGATTCTTCGAGATAGGATTTATTCCCACTTGGAAATAAGTGGACATATTAGTGAGTGGCAACATGGTTTTGTGAAGGGGAGGTCATGTCTCACGAACTTGATCGAGTTTTTCGAGGAAGTGATGAAGATGATTGATGAGGATAGGGCAGTGGATGTTGTCGACATGGACTTCAGTAAGGCCTTTGACAAGGTCCCTCATGGCAGACTGGTGCAGAAGGTGAAGTCGCATGGGGTCAGAGGTGAGCTGGCAAGGTGGACACAAAACTGGCTCAGTCAAAGAAGTCATGATGTGGAGATGCCGACGTTGGACTGGGGTAAACACAGTAAGAAGTTTAACAACACCAGGTTAAAGTCCAACAGGTTTATTTGGTAGCAAAAGCCACATGAACCCAATATCCCGGTTGAGGCCATCCTCGTGTGCGGAACTTGGCTATCAGTTTCTGCTCAGCGACTCTGCGCCGTCGTGTGTCGTGAAGGCCACCTTGGAGAACGCATACCCGAACGCTTACGGGCATTCGGCCTCTGATATTCAGGTAAGCGTTCTCCAAGGCGGCCTTCACGACACACGACGGCGCAGAGTCGCTGAGCAGAAACTGATAGCCAAGTTCCGCACACATGAGGACAGCCTCAACCGGGATATTGGGTTCATGTCACACTATCTGTAATCCCCACAACTTGCCTGGACCTGCAGAGTCTCACTGGCTGTCCTGTCTGGAGGCAATACACATCTCTTTAACCTGTCTTAATGCTCTCTCCACACACATTGTTTGTACCTTTAAGACTTGATTAGCTGTAGGTATTCGCATTCCAACCATTATTCTGTAAATTGAGTTTGTGTCTTTATATGCCCTGTTTGTGAACAGAATTCCCACTCACCTGAAGAAGGAGCTTAAGGCTCCGAAAGCTTGTGGCTTTTGCTACCAAATAAACCTGTCTGACTTTAACCTGGTGTTGTTAAATGTCTTAGTCAAAGAAGACAGAGGGTAGCAGTGGAAGGGTGCGTTTCTGAATGGAGGACTTTGACAAGTGGCATTCCTCGGATCAGTGCTGGGATCTTTGCTGTTTGTAATATAAATGATTTGGAGGAAAATGTAACTGGTTTGATTAGTAAGTTTGCGGATGACACAAAGGTTGGTGGATTTACGGACAGTGATGAGGACCATCAGAGGATACAGCAGGATATAGATCGGTTGGAGACTTGGGCGGAGAGATGGCAGATGGAGTTTAATCCGGACAAATGTGAGGTAATGCATTTTGGAAGGTCTAATACAGATCGGAAATATACAGTAAATGGCAGAACCCTTCGGAGTATTGATAGGCAAAGGGATCTGGGTGTACAGGTACACAGGTCACTGAAAGTGGCAATACAGGTGGAGAAGGTAGTCAAGAAGGCATACGGCATGCTTGCCTTCATTGGCCGGGGCATTGAGTTTAAAAATTGGCAAGTCATGTTGCAGCTTTATAGAACCTTAGTTAGGCCGCACTTGGAATATAGTGTTCAATTCTGGTCGCCACACTAGCAGAAGGATGTGAAGGCTTTAGAGAGGGCATTATCTATGAGGAGAGGTTGGAGAAACTTGATTTGTCCTCATTGGAACGTCGGAGGTTGAGGGGCGACCTGATAGAAGTCTACAAGATTGAGAGGCATGGGCAGAGTGGATAGTCAGAAGCTTTTTCCCAGGGTGGAAGAGTCAATTACTCGGGGGCACAGGTTTAAGGTGCGAGGGGCAAGGCTTAAAGGAGATGTATGAGGCAGATTTTTTACACAGAGGGTGGTGGGTGCCTGGAACTCGTTGGTGGGTGAGGTAGTGGAAGCAGATACGGTTGTGGCTTTTAAGGGGCATCTGGACAATAACATGAATAGGATGGGAATGGAGGGATATGATCCCCGGAAGGGTAGGGGGTTTTAGTTAAGCCGGGCAGCATGGTTGGTGCAGGCTTGGAGGGTCGAAGGGCCTGTTCCTGTGCTGTAATTTTCTTTGTTCTTTGTATTGGCTCCACCATTTCACAAGTCGAACCCTTGCTGTATAGCTGCGTCGCTACAAATCCTGGGAGCACAGTTCAAGACTAATATGCACAAATTAGCAACATGTCACCCTAAAACAGACTGCACCTCAACAAGAGCTCTTAGTGTGTCAGTTGCAGATAATGATTGCACAGCGAATCCACTGCATGGAGAATCCACCACACAGGAGATTGCCCTGGGGTCTGCTGAGAACTCCCCTCTTGCTCATGCATCATCAATAAAAGTTGTTTAATCCATCTAAGTTCAGAAATAACAGAAGACAAAGTAACCAGTTATATGAAAGTAAAATACTGCAGATGCTGGAAATCTGAAATGAAATAAAAACCGAAAATGCTGGATTAAAAAAAAATCATGGTCAGACCAGCATTTATTGCCAATCCCTGGTTGCCCTTTGGAAGATGGTGGTGAGCTGCGTTCTTGAGCTGCTATAGTCCCTGAGGTGTAGGTATACCACAGTACTGTTAGGGAGGGAATTCCAGGATTTTGACCCAGTGACAGTGAAGAAATGCGACATATTTCCGAGTCAGAATGGTGAGTGACTTGGAGGGGAACCTCCAGGTGGTGGTGTTGTGTATCTTCTGCCCTTGTCCTTCTAAATAGTAGTACACATGTGTTTGGAAGGTGCAGTTGAAGGAGCTTGGTGAGTTCCTGCAGTGCATCTTGTAGATGGTACATAGTGCTGTCACTGTGCATTGGTGTTGGGAGTGAATGTACATGGAAGGGTGCCAGTCAAGCAGGCTATTTTGTCCTGGATAATGTTGAGCTTCTCGAGTGTTGTTGAAGCTGCACTCATCCAGGCAAGTGGAGAGTATTCCATTACACACCTGACTTGTGCCCTGTATACAGTTTTGGGGTGTCAGGAAGTGAGCTACTTGCTGCAGAATTCCAAGCCTTTTACTTGCTCTGGTTGCCACAGTGTTTATATGGCTAGTTCAGTTTCTGGGCAATGACAATCCAGGATGTTGATAGTGGGGGATTCAACAATGGTAATGCCATTGAACGTCATGGGGTGATGGTTAGATCCTGTTTTGTTGAAGATGATCATTGCCTGGCACTTGTATGGCACAAATGTTACTTGCCAGCTCAAGGCAGGATATTGTCCAGGTCTTGCTGCATTTGGACATGGACTTTTTCAGTATCTCAGGAATCACGAATGGTGCTGAAAATTGTGCAGTCATCAGCGAACTTCCCCACTTCTGATCTTATGATGGAAGGAAGGTCATTGAAGAAGCAGCTAAAGATGGTTGAGCCCAAGACACTATCCTTAGGAACTCCTGCAGTGATTTTGTGGAGCTGAGATGATTGACCTCCAACCCCCACAACCATCTTCCTTCATGCAAGGTATGACTCCAACCAGTGGAGGGCTTCCCCCAATTCCATTGACTCCAATTTAGTTATGGCACTTTGATGCCATACTCGGTCAAATGCTGCCTTGATGTCAAAGGTAGTCATTTTTATCTCATCCCTGCCGTTCAACTCTTGTCCATGTTTGAATCAAGGTTGTAATGCGATCAGCAGCTGAGTGACCCTGGCAGAACCCAAACTGAGAATGTGTAACAGGTTATTGCTGTTTAAGTACCGCTTGATAGTGCTGTTGATGACATTTCCATCACTTTGCTGATGATCAAGAGTAGACTAACGGGGCAGTAATTGGCTGGGTTGGATTTGTCCAGCTTATTGTGTACAGGACATACCTGGACTTTCCACAATGCTGGGTAGATGCCAGTGTTGTAGCTGTACTGGAACAGCTTGGCTTGGGGCCCAGCACATTATGGAGCACAAGTCTTCAGGACTATTGCCGAAATGTTGTCATGGCCCATAGCCGCTGCACATCCAGTGCCTTCAATTGTTTCTTGATATCATGTGGAGTGAATGATGTGGAGATGCCGGTGTTGGACTGGGGTAGACACAGTAAGAAGTCTTTCAACACCAGGTTAAAGTCCAACAGGTTTATTTGGTCGCACGAGCTTTCGGAGCACTGTCCCTTCATCAGGTGAGTGGAGAATTGGGTTCACAAACAGCCTCAAGAGGACGGCCTCAACTGGGATCTTGGGTTCCTGTCTCACTACCTGTAACCCCTCGATTTGCCTGGGCTTGCAAAACCTTTCTTACTGTCCTGGCTGGAGACAATTCACACCTCTTGAACCTGTGCTTAACCCTCTCTCCACTCGCATTGTCTGCACCTTAAAGACTTGATTACCTGTTAAGACTCGCATTCCAACCATTATCTTGTAATTGAGCAGGGCATAATATATGCCCTGTTTGTGAACCCAATTCTCCACTCACCTGATGAAGGGGTAGCGCTCTGAAAGCTCGTGCTAGCAAATAAACCTGTTGGACTTTAACCTGGTGTTGTGAGACTTTGTACTATGTGGAGTGAATGGCATTGGCTGAAGACTGACATCTGTGATGTTGGGGACCACCAAAGAAGGCTGAGATGGATAATGCTGGATAGACTCAGCAGGTCTGGCAGCATGTACTCCACCTTTTCCAACCATATAGTCCATCACGTTTCTACCCCTCTTCAGCTCTGAAGAAGTCATACAGACTCAAAATGTTAACTCTGTTTCTCTCTCCACAGATGCTGTCCGACCACTTGACCTAATCCGACATTATTTTCTTTTCTTTGTACCCAGATAGAGTCAGAGAGAATTACAGCATGGAAACAGGCCCTTCGGCCCAACTTATCCATGCCGCCCAGTTTTTACCAGTTTTAGTAACATTTCAATGTGTTAGTGCATATGTGTGTCTATATGCATATACAGTAAAGTGTATGTGTAGTATATTCTCTCTGTGTAGTCTGTGCTGCATCTGTCACATGGCTGAAGTGCAATCCTCTGCCTTTCAATAGAAAACTATGGTGCATACGCTAGGTCCTGGGTGCTCTGATGGAAAGTCAACCTAAATCAGAAACTGGTTCCTTCGTGGATGCTGATTGCACTTGTGTATTTCCAGCATTTGCAATTTTATTTCAGGCTTACAGAAAATACATCACTTTTTTGGATTTTTTATGTCCACGTTTGTTGCCCTTGTGAAATTATAAAGCAATTTAAAAACATAATACTGTAGTTCCCAAATTGTAATCACATAAGACCGATTTTCTTTTGAACTGTTCTCTCTGCTCCAGCATTGGTGAGTGCTTGTTTACTCCCTATGTTGATGCCGTCTGGAATTCTCGACTCACTCCTCCCCGCTTTTCCAGCTCAATTCTGCTTTCAGAAACCTTGTCAAAACTGTCCTCTTCAATTGTGCCTTTAGTTCTCATCTTCACCTCTCCATTCCTTTCTCCTCAAGCTCAAAGTACACTAGTTTCCTTTCCTCTTTACTGAAAAGATATCTTCCTGCACATGAGGAATGCATGACTGATGCAGACTGGAATGTGTCTGCTGTACATGAACCTAATATTTTAATCCCACCATTTCCTCAGTGGCTTGCACTGCTTGTTTTGATGTGAACCATTTTGCAAGGATGTAACCAAGGTCATGGGTGGATATGCTAGCAAGATATCATTGGCCTTGGTCAAACGGACTTCCTCATGATTATAGACATGCGAGCCTATCTGACATAGACGCTGCTCCATAGCTTGCAATTCCTGCTGTCTTACAGATGCAGTGAGTGAGTAGCAGGACAATGAAAGCCAGCAGGTTTGATGGTTAATGGCACCATCCTCATGTAACAAGGAGCCTTTGCAACAACCTATTTGAAATGTTTAAGCTAGCGAAGAATAAAGTGTACCCCCTAGTGACGATTTGAATCTCAAGAACGCAAGATTGAATGTGACGCAAGAAGGAAACCTTTTCACTTGGAAAAATCATTATGAAATGAGGTGCCAGGAAAAGCTTCTGAAATAGAAAGTTGAACTGGGGGCTGGAGACAGTTGGAAGAAATGAAGGGAAGTACGAAAAACGAGCAATATGGCGGGGTAAGCATGGTTGCGGGTTAAGGTGGAGAGGGGAAGCAGGTCGCAGATGAGGTGGGCAAGGGAATTAAGGTCAAAGGGTGTGGCTGTGATGTGGGGGCAGGCAAGATGGCCAAAGGTTACAAGGAGGCGAGGGGGGGGGGGAGGATTTGAGATAAATTGGGGCTACTGGTCTCTTGTACCTTTTATGACAACTGAATCTTTGCCTTTTCTCCATTTTGATTAGTTTTCTGTAATTTCTTCACTGTTAAATTAGGTGTCCATGGACGAGACATTAGAGGAGAGGTCTCGATTCTGTAGTACTGAATTTGAAGTAAGGTTGGAAGATGCAGTTACTCATCCCATCTGATTGCCCAAGATAACCAGTGGGGTGGACTTGCGCCCCAGTGGCAGCATAACCATGACATGTTCAGAGTCTTAATGTACGTGTTACTTTTCTGTTTTGCAGATAGTGAATACTATAAAGCACAGGCACTGAAGAACGCAGAGGATGCCTTTCGAGTGCAGCAAGCCAAAGTGAGTTGCTCGAGTTTTACAGGTGTTGATGTTAATCATTATGTTCACTTGTGGCTCTCCTGGCCTTGTTCCTGGGGTGCAAGATATGCTTCACGGTGATAAGTATTTGTTTTGTGCTGTATTTTCACCACAATCTGCTTTGATGTAGAACCTCATAGTTTTGCCTACCTCGATCAAATCTCCCCTCAACCTTTTCTCCAAGGAGAACAGCACCAGCTTTTCCAATCTATCTGCATAACTGAAGTTCCTCACCTCTGGAATGATGCTCATGTAATGCGAGATCTCTGATCAAGAATGGATCATGTAGGTGCATGATAATGGAACTGGTGTGCACTTGTCAGCATGAAGTACTATCATATTTGTTATAGCAGCTAAATAACATCCCCTCTACTCTGCCCCAGCAAAGCATCTTAGCATCAAATGCATCCTATTTCACCATTATGACATTTACTACAAATGCCATCCTACACGAGTTTGCTAATTTAGTGTCAAATGGGGTGTTTTAAATTTGCCCCCTCTGGGATCTGGGGTGAGATTGCCTTAACTCAGCAGACTACACTATTGCAGCCAATGGAGAAATACCTTTGTTCCATCAATAGAGCTGGATTCACACCCAGGTCGCCAATTAAAAGATGAGAACTGTTGGGTTTTCTGAGTGGTAGTGTTGACTCTGAAGGACTTCAGAGCACATGTTATGTTAGTGTGTTGATGTTGATGATTTTTCATTTATTACTGAGATGGTTTTTAATTGCTGGTTGCACAGCTGTTCATTTTCACTCCTGTTGCTGTGAGCTGTTGGTTGTTTCTGATTTCTGAGTGAGCAAACAGGAAGAACAACAGTTGACGTTTATGTAGTGCATTCAGTATTAAAAACACGTCCCTGTTTGCTTTGCAAGTCAAAGTATCATAGAATGGTTACAGCGCAGAAGGAGGCCTTTGGTGGGTCATGTCAGTATCTGCTCTTTCCAAGAGCAACTCACCTAGTCCCACTTCCCCTGTCTTTTCCCCATAGCCCTGCAAATCTTATTTTCTTCAGATAATTGTCTAATCTTTAAAAATTGAATCCTCATCCACCATACTCTCTCAGGCAGTGCATTCCAGATGCCACCCACTTGCCATGTAAAAGAAAACGTTCTTGTGTCATCATTGTTTCCTATGCCAATCACCTTAATCAATGTCCTCTGGTTCTCAATCTTTCCACCAACAAGAACAGACTTTCTCTATCTACTCTGCCAGACCTCTCATGGTTTTACATACCTCTATCAAATCTCCCTTCAACCTTCTCTTCAAGGAGAACGCACCAGCTTTTCCAATCTATCTGCATAACTGAAGTTCCTCATCCCTGGAATGATGCTCATGAATCTTTCCTGCACCCCCTCTAATGTCTTCAGACGCTTCCTAAAACAGGGTGCAATAATCTAGTTGAAGAAAACCAGTGTTTTATGCAGGTTTATCATAACTTACTTCCTTGCTTTTGTACTCTATGCCCTTATTTATGAAGCTCAGAATCTCATTCTGCTTTATGCACTGCTCTCAACCTACCCTGCCTACTTTAAAGATTTGTCCCTCTGCCCCTGAATTCCCGTTAGAATTGTCCCCTTGATTTTATATTGCCTCATTGTTCCTATTAAAATGAATCATTTCACACTCACTTGTGTTAAATGTCATCGATCATTTGTCTGCCCATTCCACTAACCTATTTTGTCTCGGTTCACGTTGCAACCAAGTTTTGTCATCCACAGATGTTTAAAAATTGTGACCTGTACCCAACTCTAGGCCATTATGTAAGTCAGGAAAGGTTTGGGGGGGGGGGGGGGGGGGAAGAGAGAACAGGGAAGAGAATGCAAGGCTGGAGAGATACAGCCACAGGTCTACGGAGGAAGGGGGGACACTGTAGGTTTGCAGGCATGGGAATGATGTGAGAGAAAGACTTGATGTTGGACAAGATGTGCTTGGTTGATAAATTGGGGTTTGTGGAGAATAAACAGCCATTGGGAAATAGAAGAATCATACATAATGAAGACCAAAGTTTCAGCAGCTGTGGGTGCCATACACCAGTAGGAGGACGTATCCTTTCCTTCATTACTGCCGTATGTTAACCTGTATACGTGCTGTTTCGCACTGGTACCTTTAACCTTGTGAGAAGTGCTGCTTTCACGTGTCAGTTTACATTCATGTATCCTTATTGGAAAGTAGCACCTTGGTGCAATAAGAGGGAATTAAACTGACTGTTCTTACTGTGAGTTAGGGGGATTTGGTTTGTGTTATCGTGGGTAGCTCGGTTTGATAGTTCGCTGTTCTATTCATGGATTTTGACAGTGTTATGTTACTGAATAGAGATGGTAACTTAGTGTTATAACAGGTCTATTTTTTAAATGCTATGTAAATATAATTTTGCATGTACTGTGCTTAATTATAGTGGCTAAGTGTGAGAGTAGGGTTCAAGTGAAAAGCCTGCCCTGGCTGAATGAGGTTACAACTGAACTGCAGAATGTGTGGATTCTGAATTTTCACAGGTCCAGCATTAAAATTGGTTAGAACGATCAGGTGTTCAATGGGACATTATTATGTGTTTCGTTCTGACAGCAGGAACTGAAATTAAAAATCTCTCAGTAAAGATCCTATTGCAGGTGCAGTGTCCACTACAACACCAGATTCCGAATGGGTTGCTCTTCCAGTCTGTACTTGTCAACACTACAGCTTCCACAGTTGGTCACCATTGTATGTTCTTTTGGTTTCAGACTCGATTGTTCGATGAAGAGGCAAAGGAGAGCCGCATGGCAGCATTGCGGGCAGCCAATGAGTCGGGGACTGGTTTTGGGGAGAGTTACAGCTTGGCCAATCCTTCCATTCGAGCTGGTGAAGACATTCCGCAACCTTCCATGTTCAATGGCAAACTTAAGGCCTACCAACTGAAGGGCATGAATTGGCTCGCCAACCTCTATGAACAGGTAAAAAATGAACAAATAAAATGTGCACATGCATGTATGTGTGCGTGCATGCACAGGAGTTGCTCTGTCTTTCAGTAAGAGTGAGGGTCTCACTTACCACACCATTGTCCATGACAGGCAGTATAGATTGTCTGTGTCCCATGAATCAGAATGCAGCTGCTTCTACCCACTATTGGGAATGTCTTTGAATTGCTATGGCTTTAAGATGAATTCTGGACCATGTGCTTATTCACTCAATAATGGCAGTTTACCTGTAGGGCTTTCCATTCACAAAGAGGACAATTCAAGGTAACTACATCACATCTCCAAACCCACTGTTTACCACTGTCTTGCACAGAACTTTTGTCGCTCACTGACAGCACCAACGGACAGTTTCCAAACCTATGGTTAGTGTTACTGACATGTCCATGTACTGTTTCACAATGCAGCTCTGAAGGGAGAACTGGATAGGAGTGCTGCCTTTGCTATGGAATGCCTGACTGATACGAGTACTGTATGATTGCCTCCACCATGGCTTCATGTGGCTCTATCTTGTTTTAAATTTCTTTTTCTTTTCCCTTCAGGGTATCAATGGGATTCTGGCTGATGAAATGGGGCTCGGTAAGACAGTACAGAGCATTGCTTTCTTGGCACATTTAGCTGAGGTGAGATTTATAGAGTATTTGAATCCTCAAGCATATCAATGTTGCATGAGGCAGCTTCTTACTTTATGCTGCGCAGCTTTAGATAAATTCCATCAGCAAATGTAACTAATGCTCACCACCACCACTGATTAATTTATTTAATTTGGTATAAATTGGTTTCATCATCTTCATCTGCCTGACTGGACCAGATAGAAAATGAAGCTCCCTCTACATTTTCCCTGTGGAATATTTCTGGGGCAGGCACTGTATTGGTACAGAATAAAGTTTCCCATACTATCCCATCAAAGGCTTCCAGAGCAGGTGAGGCATGGGCTTCACAAAGAGCACTCTACACTAGGAATATTCGACCATTTGGAAATGGGCTGGATTGAAAGCCCTCTTGCACAAAATTTAAATCAAGATGGCTATAGCTGCAATATGGAAATCCAAGAATCTCCATACACAAAGACAAAACCTCAGTTTCAAATTCCAAGCTACTTTGGCCCATTTTCTGCACCCACTGCCCAATTTCCTCCTCGATGCTTCTCTAACCCCTCAGCCCAATTTGTAAGCTGGCTGAGGATGTTTACACAGTAACAGTTTTAACAACACCAGGTTAAAGTCCAACAGTAACCTGGTGTTGTTAAAACTGTTAGTGTTTACCCCAGTCCAACGCCGGCATCTCCACATCATGAGGATGTTTAAGCAGACAAGCCTAAATTAGCTTTGTGCTCAATCTGGAACTGATTGGGGCTGCATAGGGCTGATGGATTGAATACGAATTTGACTTTCTTTGACATCTCCAACTTGTCCCAAATTTGTACCCTTATTTGGGAGGACACCCTCTTCCACTTGTGTTACATCTCCATTTCTGCAGCTCCCATCTTTGCATGCTCACTGTCAGAAGTAATTTACAATTTGTGGCCTGTTTGTAGTGATGAGCTGTGTTGTCAGTCAGCTGCATTCTCTTCACATTAATACCTTGCAGTCAGCACTGGGATACAAACATGAGCAAGTGAGGTGAAAATCGCTGCCTCTCAACTACTGCTCATACAAAAATTGTTTGTCTTTTTAAAAACGTATCTGTTTAACTGAATTTAGTGCATTTTTGTTGACTGAATTAATTATTGTGCAGAGAGAAAATATTTGGGGTCCATTCTTAATCATCTCTCCTGCCTCCACACTTAACAACTGGCATCAGGAATTCTCCAGATTCGTCCCACGATTCAAGGTAATAGACAAGAAGGAGACAGTGGTGCCGTTGGGTTCTGCTGTGTTGGTGTATGGAAATGAATGTTTGTAATGTTGCAGCCATTGCTATTGCATCTTCTAATTCAAGCTGGAAGATGCAAGTGTGTATGTGGGATCTAAGCAGTGAAAGTGCTTGTACTGCTGCAGCACCTTATGTTCTCCAGGCTTTTTGGTCTGAATTCTGAAGTAGATACAGATGCCCTTTATAGGTTAAATTGTAAATATTACAATTCTGCCTTAATGCCAACCAGTGACCGAACAAATTCAATGGTTGGAGTGATGGGAACCATACCAGTGCTGAGCCAGACCCAGGCCTCCATGCTCTCTGTGTTGAGATGCATGTGTTTGTCCATGTGGGGAGAGAGTACGCATTGTGCATCTAACTGTGTAGATGCCTCAGTAGATTGAGATGACTGCTGTTATGCGTGGTTTTGAGTAGAGCTGGCACCAGGTGGCAGTATTGCATTACCAATTACTCTACTGCAAATGAATGTGTACACATGCTGTCAGTAAATCTGGAATCTGACTGCATTTGGTACATAGGCACTGAAGAAATGATCTAACTTTATACTGCTTTCAGAGAAAAGGGCGCATTCTCTGGCTGCAACATGGTCAACAGAACGCTTGTTATGTTTGAGATATGGGGGCATGGTCAGAAATTGTAGAATTATGAGCTGAAAATAGAAGTTATCTAATGCATAGATTTCAGTCCCTGTCCACTGGCTTCTGAGTGACTTGCTCTATCTCACCCAGTATTAGACAGACAAAGAAGTAGTTTGTATTGGTTATGAAGCTGAAATAGTTTATTTTATGATGGATATGGTTTTCCATCTTCTCTAATAGCTGTAGTTTTTCTATGTTTCTATTAGGTAGGTCTAGAAGGTAGGGATGTGTTCGACACAACTTGTGGGCTGAAGGGCCTGTTTGTGCTGTAGTTTTTCTATGTTTCTAAAGTCAAGGAAGAAAGAACTTGCATTCTATATAGTGTTCCTCGTACCTTGGGATGAAGCAACATAGGTGGCACAGTGGTTAACGCTGCTGCCTCAGTGCCAGGGGCCCGCTTTCGATTCCAACCTTTGGTAACTGTGTTGAGTTTGCGCATTCTCGCCGTGTCTGTGTGGGTTTCCTCCCGATTCTCCAGTGTCCTCCACAGTCCAAAAATGTGCAGGCTGGGTAGGTTGACTGCTAAATTGCCCCCTAGTGTCCAAAGATGTATAAGTTAGGGAGATTTTCAGGGTAAATGTGTGGGGTTATGGGGATAGGATGTGGGGGTGGCCTGGTTAAGAGTCATAGTCGGTGCAGAGTGGATGCACCAAATGGCCTCATAGCCAATTAATTAGTTGTGAAGTGTATTCAGTGTTATGTAGGAAATGCAATAGCTGTGGTACTCTCAGCAATGTTCCACAGACAGCAATGAGATAAATGTCCAAATGATGATTTGTTGTTTGAAGGAGGCATATTTGCCAGGACACTTGTTCTGAGGGAGGCCATTTCAGTCCATCATGTCTATGCTGGCCAAAAAAGAGAGAAAAGAAACTAGCTGCTCATTTTTAATCTCATTTTCCAGCACCTAGTCAGTAGCCTTGCAGGTTACAGCACTTCAGATGCAGATCCACGTACCTTTTTAAATGAGTTGAGCATTTCAGCCTCAACCACCAACTGGCAACATTCTTGTAAATATCCCCTGTACTGTCTCCATAGCAATTATGTCCTTTAATGTGTTGACCAGAGCTGTACATGAAACTCCAGCTGTGGCCTAACCAGTGTTTTATACAATTCCATTATTACATCCCTTCTCTATTCAATGCCTCACCCAATAAAGGAAAGCATTCCAAATGCTTTCTTGACCACCTCATCCACTTGTCCTGCTGCCTGTGGACATGCACTCCAAGGTTTCTCCAGTTGTCCAGCTAATCTATTTGCAATCTCTTAGTCATTTTCCAAATCTTTATTTCTCTTTATCATGTAACCAATTCAATAATAACCGAAATTTCTGGGTACTGTTTAAACAGGAATTTCTGGCAGAAAATTCACCATTCCAAACTGCCTGTGCGCAAACTATTTCAAATCCTATTTTTGCACATGTCCCCTCTTGTCGTTGGCTGTTCTTTAGTTCCAGGGTGATGTCTATTGGGCCATGAGTTTCTGCCATGGGTCTTCATGTGCCTGAATAGGTTGATTCTTGGTCTATAGAGCTTTGGGCATGTGGGGCAGGATGCCCCAGAAGGTCATGGGATCCAGAGTGCATCATTTGCTTCCTTTTTATTTCCCACTGTGCCATGGCTGTGCCTCATCATTAAGCTGTGACTCAAAGCATGATGTAGCTTGATGGACAAGTTGCAGTCATTGTAACCGATTAGTAGCAAACTTCTTTCTGTCAATTATGCCTGAAACCTTGCCCATTTGAGAGTTGAGAAAATGGAACCTGGCAAGGATGGTGCATTTTGGCCTCTGGAAACAGTGTCCTGTACATCAAGGTTGATTTTTCCAGTTGTTTTGTCTGAATGCTTGTGGAGATGGCTAGAGTTTGTTCGACAGTCCCCTTATTGAATCTGGAGGAGGCATTCCTGATGGAATTTTTCTGGTGCTCTTCTGCACTGATGCAGTGTAGGAGTGTGACACCAACAACTTCTGAGTTTTGTTTTGACAACATTCAAGGCCGAGTTTCTTGTTTGCAGAATTCAAAAGTTTGTGAGAGTGATTTGCAGAATGAATAACGATATTTTTGTCAAACACAAACTAGACTAAGTGTTACTGCAGCATTTGGTTTAGTTTTGGCACAGAGGCAGCTGAGATTGGAGTTTTCATCCAGGTGGTATTTAATACTGACACCAGAGGGCATTTGATCTTTTGAGATGAATAAACATTGACAAGTAGATGCAAATTATATGTCCTCTCTCCACCTTGATACTGGAAACAATTGATCACTACTTGATCATAACGCTGAAAACTTCTATCAGATTGCCCTTTTTCATTGCTTTTACATCCTTCCTGTAATGGGGAACTGAATTGTAAAATTTTTCAAATGGAGCATAAGATCTTTTACAAGTCAAACATTACCTTTGTGTTTTTCTAGTCTATCTCTCCAGCTGCAAAGATTGTGTTTGCCTTTTTTATGGCTTTACCCATTGTTGATATTATACATGTGCATCAATGGCAATTTTGAGGTGGAACATTCCACTTTTTAATAATCTACCCAAAAAAAAATCTCACGTTCTCCTTTATCCATGTGACAATCTGCAATCTGTGCCCAACTGTTGACAATTTTTCAACCTTTCAGTTGAATCCATTTCACTAAAATAAACAAAATATTGCGAATGCTGGAAATCGGAAATAAACACACAATGCTGGATAGATTCAGCAGGACTGGCAGCCCCTGTGGAGAGAGAATTAGAGTAAGTGTTTTTAAGAGACATACAGACTCCTAATGTTAACTGGTCATTTACCTTGCTGCTTTTTGTGGAACCTGGTGCACAGATTAACTGCTGTCAGCAGTATGCCCCCACTAAATGCATTGTTTTATGAGGGCATGGTAAAATAAATAGGAATATGGAGTGACATCGTGGTTACTACTGCTGCATCAGAGCACCAGGACCCTGAGTTCGATTTCAGCCTTGAGTGATTGTCTTTCTGGAGTTTGCACATTCTCTCCATGTCTGCGTGGGTTTCCTCCGGGTGCTCCAGTTTCCTCCCACAATTTAAAAATGTGAAGGTGGATTAGCCATGGTAAATGCTTGGGATTGCAGGGGTGTGGGCCTAGGTAAAATGCTATTTTGGAGAGTCAGTGCAGACTTGATGGGTTGAATAGCCTCCAATCACACTGTAGCAATTCTGTGGGCTTATGAGTTGTTTGCCTTTCACCTTCGATTTCAGTAAATCAAATTTGCTACTCATTGTATCGAGTAATTTCTGAAACGTGTTCAGTATGTTTGTTTTCCCTTCCAATTTTAGGTGTTACCTTACTGGGGGAACCCTCATGACAGAAAGGTGATCAGGAAGTTCTGGAGCCAGGTACAGTTTGCTCTGATTCTTACCTAACTGACTATCTGTCCTGTTTTTAACTGCTAAACAGGGTTGAGCACCAGTGTAAGCAGTTCAGCATAGTGCCTTATTCTACTCCCCTCATGTTTTAATTCAAACCTGCCAGACAGACCAAGATTGGCCACATGTTTGCTCTGCTCAGCCTGGCAGTGCTATTGAGCAGCAGCTGAACCTGGGGTAGGAAGTGGAAAGTTACTCGAGTCTCAGCACTTGCACTGTGACCCCTGCTGAATGGTGAGAGGCAGGTGGGAATGGTTGCAAAGAGGAGGTTCGAGCGACTCATCCAAACTCTGCTGCCCTTATCTTGACTTGTACTAAAGTTCCATTCACATGTCACCCATGTGCTTGCTGACCTGTATTGGCTCCTGGCCCAACAGCATCTCAGTTTGTTAGTCTGATGTTCAAATCCCTTTTGAGGTCTATGTCCCAGCCGCATCTTTATCTCTTGCTATCAAAATGGGCAATTTCACATTTGTCCACATTATTTATATTTATTTGCCAGATCTTTGCTCACTCACTTAACCAATTTATATCCCAATATGAACTCCGTATTTTTTTCTCCAAAACTTACTTTCCATCTTTATTTCGTCAGCAAATTTAGCAACTTTGGTCTTTTTATCCAAGTCATTAATGTAACTTGTAAAGAGTTAGGCCCCAGCACTGAACTCTGTGGCAAAGCACTCATTAGATTTTGCCATCGAGAAAATTACCCAGTTAGCTCGCCAATCTTCTCTCCATGCCAATATACTACCTCCTACATAATGAGCTTTTATTTTCCACAATAACCTTTTTGATGTGGTGCCTTATCAATCGCCTTTTGGAAATCCACTGATTTATCCACAGCACAAGTGACTCCCTCAAAGAACTCCAATAAATTGGTTAAACATGATTTCCTTCTCAAAATCGTGTTTGATTACCACAAATTTATTTAAGTGCCCTGTCATAATGTCTTTCATAAAGCTTCTAATATTTTTCCTATGGTATATGTTAGGTTAACTAGCCTATAGTTTCCAGCTTTCTGTCGTCTTTTTTGACTAAAGGAGTTACATTAACTAGTTTCCAACTCATGGAACTTCCCCTAATCCAGGGAATTTTGGAAAATTAAAACCTATGCATTAACTATCTCAATGGCAACTTCAAGTTCCCGAAGTTGTAGTGCATCAGAACCCAGGGATTTGTCAGCTCACCACTCCCAACAGTTTGCCCAGTACCACTTGGTGATTGTATTTTTTTGAGTTTCTCCCTCCCTTCCATTTCCTAATTTATAGCGATTTTACTTTTATCATCTGTGGTGAAAACTGATGCAAAATACCCATTTGATTCATCTGCCATCTTCAATTTTCTCTTCATTCCCCAGACTCGCTTTTTCCAGGTTCAGCACTCACTTTGTTAACTTTTTTCTAAATATCCATGCAAATGCTTACTATCTGTTTTATATTTCCAGCTGGCTTTCTCCCATACTCTTAATTTTTCCCTCGTTAATAATCTTCAAGTCATTCTTTGCTGTTTTTTAGATTCTGTCCACTCTCTGACCTGCCATCCATCCTTGCACAATTATATGCTTTTTCTTTAAGTTTGCCTTTAGCTTTCTTAGCTAACCATGTACTCCCCTTGGAATTTTTCTTTCTCATTGGAATTCTGTGTATTCTGAAATATCCCTTTATGTCTGCTCCTGCACCTCAACGGACCTATTGCTTAAACTAATTTCAGTAAGTAGTCTCACAATTCTAGGATAAAGTCCAACAGGTTTATTTGGTAGCACAAGCTTTTGGAGTGTTGGCCCTTCATCAGGTGAGTGAAGAGTTCGGTTCACAAACAGGGCGTATAGAGACACAAACTCAATTACAAGATAATGGTTGGAATGCGAGTCTTAATAGGTAGTCAAGTATTTACAGGTGCAGACAATGCGAGTGCAGAGAGGGTTAAGCACAGGTTAAAGAGGTGTGTATTGTCTCAAACCAGGACAGTTAGTAAGATTTTGCAAGCCCAGGCAAGTCGTGGAGGTTACAGATAGTGTGACCTGAACCCAAGATCCCGGTTGAGGCCGTCCTCGTGTGCGGAACTTGGCTATCAGTTTCTGCTCAGTGATTCTGCATTGTCATGTGTCGTGAAGGCTGCCTTGGAGAACGCTTAGCCGAAGATCGGAGGCTGAATGCCCTTGACTGCTGAAGTGTTTCCCGACAGGAAGGAAGCACTCCTGCCTGGTAATTGTTGAGCAGTGTCCATTCACCCGTTGTCGTAGCGCCTGCATGGTCTCGCCAATGTATCATGCCTCGGGGCATCCTTTCCTGCAGCGTATCAGATAGACAACGTTGGCCGGGTAACACTTCAGCAGTGAGGATGGCTTCAACCAGGATCTTGGGTTCAGCTCACACTATCTGTAACCCCCATGACTTGCCTGGGCTTGCAAAATCTCACTAACTGTCCTGGCTGGAGACAATTCACACCTCTTTAACCTGTGCTGAACCCTCTCTGCACTCGCGTTGTCTGCACCTGTAAAGACTTGATTACCTGTAAAGACTCACATTCCAACCACTATCTTGTAATTGAACCTGTGTCTATATATGCCTTGTTTGTGAACCGAACTCTTCACTCACCTACCTGATGAAGGAGCAATGCTCCGAAAGCTCGTGCTACCAAATAAACCTGTTGGACTTTAACCTGGTGTTGTGAGATTACTTACTGTGCCTACCCCAGTCCAACGCGGCAACTCACATCATTTAAACTAATTTGCCACTTCATTTTAGCATCTTGAACTTGTGCCTACGAGTTATATCCGTTAGGGGTGTCATGATAGATGAGGAAAAACGGCAGTGTGGTGTCTACCTCAAGTCACACAATATTGCTGCACAAGTACTTTCTGGCACAGTTGAAGCTGAATGTTCCTCTCTGTAATGGAGCTGTTAATGGAGTTGCTGCATGTTGTCTAACATCCCTTTCATCTATGGTGGCTGGTTGGTTTGCATCATATTCAGTTATTTGGGTACTGCTAGTGAGTTCTAGAGTGGTGGATGTTGTGGGGTGGGGGAGGAGTTGTAGTTGTCTGCAGTCACATTGCAGTCTTTCACTGACATTGATTTGTTATGAGTAACTACTGTCTTTGCTCTTTCTTGGGTTTTAGAAAACATTGTACACCCAGAATGCACCATTCCATGTGGTAATAACCAGTTACCAGCTGGTAGTTCAGGATGTGAAGTATTTCCAACGGGTGAAGTGGCAGTACATGGTGCTGGACGAGGCCCAAGCACTCAAAAGCAGTTCCAGGTAAACCTGTCTAATCAGGATCCTCACATTGATCAGCTTCTGACCTGTGGAGCTGGATGGCAGGTGTTGACAGCAATGCTGTGGAGGGGGTGAATAGCAGGTATACAGCTAGGGGGGGAGGGGAGGGGTGGGGGCAGGTATACAACTGGGATCTGCAGATGTTGACAGCAGTGCTAGAGAGGCAGATGTGCAGGTTTCATTGTCATTCATTAGTACAGCACCCTCTGTTAACGCAAAGGCAGTTACTCCCAATTCCTGCAATTTGACACGGCTAACTACACAGCACTTTGCTCAAGCAGAGGTCCCTGAACTTTACTATCCTGGCACTGCTGAAGTTGTATCTTAACCCATGTAACATTGGGTGCCCATTTACATTATGGTATCACTGGCCAAAGCATTGGAATGCCTTCTAAATCCTAATCCCAAGAAAGTATTTCCACATGTGCCAGGCTGACATTCCCACCTGCTTTTGGGAAACTTCTTTCCAACTGACATTGATGCCGAACTAACTGTATCTTAAGGTGAACAGTATTGAGACACAATATATTCTGTTACTTGCAACCTGAAAAAGAGGTATGGGAAGAGCATGGGAGTGTGACGTTGAGTTAGAGGATCAGTCATGATCATATTGAATGGCAGAACAGGCTCGAAGGGCCAGATGGCCTACTTTTTTTTATGTTTCTATCTGGTTTTTTTTTGTATATTCCTCATATCTTGATTGTTTTGAAGGAGTAGGAAGGATTTGATTTGCTGGGGCACGGTTCCACTAATGGATTCTCCCAGGCAGTTATATAAACTGGCTGCACTACTATACGTTATTTTCAGTTTTCTGAGTTCTTCCTTTCTTTGTGCAGTGTTCGTTGGAAGATTTTGCTACAATTTCAGTGCCGAAACCGGCTGCTGCTGACGGGGACCCCCATTCAGAACACTATGGCTGAGGTCAGTAAGTTAATGTACCCTCCACGGGAGCACTGTAATATCACAGGTACTCATAAGCAACTGTACCTAAGAAATGTAAGTAGGAAAAATCAATTTGTGGAGAAATTATTTTGCCCTCCTGTGTAGGGCACCGAGCAATTTGTGCTTTGTTTTTCTCTTTTTTTTATACTAATGTTATGCAAGGATAGATCGAGTACGTAGAAGCAGACTTGTTCCAGTGGCTGAGGGGTCTAGAATGAGGAATCATGAATATAGTGATCCTGATTGCTTTGGGACTGCGATCCTTTTTGTGTGTACCACTCTGTCCTCGCTGTGTTTTTCTGCTCACCTGGTGGCCCTTGCCTGTCCCAAACACACACACCTCCTTGCAGAGGTACAAATCAGTCCAATTAAGTTCCATTTTAAACGTGGTACTTCCTTTTGCTACTGAGCTCCTTTTTGCTAATATGTGTGCTATTAAGTGGATGAAGTTGGAGAATTTCTATTTGGAAAGCAGTATATTTTAGTATTGGAACTATGGCAGAAAATGAGTATCATGGGTGCTAATATTTGTTGTGCATCATGTCTGTTGGGGTGGAAGGGTCTGTGATAAATAAGTAATTTTTCTGGACTGTTGTGTAAAGCGCTTTTCCTGTTGTATTGATGTATTCACAGTTATATTGTTTTTCACCTTAGCTGTGGGCACTGCTACATTTTATCATGCCAACACTCTTTGATTCTCATGATGAATTCAACGAATGGTTTTCCAAAGATATCGAAAGCCACGCTGAGAACAAATCTGCCATCGATGAGAGTAAGTACTGTTTTGCAATATTTAGTACTATTTTATTAATTGAGTTTTCTTGCCTATGGGCTTTCCTCTGCCTGCACCTCTTTCTACTGGCATGTCTGAAATAAAGACACTCTGCACTTCACTCAACAGATCTGTCTGGGACTGTGCACTCAGCCTGCACATCTCTATAATGACCTGTTTGGAATCATTACCCTCAGTTTGTATCTTTTTATCCCCTTACCTGCCTGGAATCTATGCCCTCTTTCTCCATCTCTCAAGTGACATGTCTGTAGACTATTTTTTTAACCCTTTGGGAAAAATTGTTCTCCTATTTTCATTTTTACAAACTTTTTCCATATATGTCTAGAAAAAAACTAATGAAGCGAGAACACGTGTAGAATTGGAGATGAACACACTGCCAGAATTAGAGAGGCATTTATCTTAGGAACAGTATTTATTAGGATCAACAATATATCAAAAAGTTCCCCAACCCAACCCTTTATAACTGATTTTTTAAAAAATCATTCAGCTCTATTCTCACTATAATCCCCCACTAGATGTCTGTTAACTCCACTTGTACTGTCAGCTTCAAGATGCTTTCTTAGTAACTTATTTCACATCTCCGTTCTCTGGGTGAAAAATCCTGTGACTTCTCTTCTGATGCCTGGTTTTACTTTGAACCTGTCAAACTCTGCACAGAGTGGTGGGGATAGAAGTTCCTTCTGTCCCAGCAGTGGCTCTCAGATTGGCGAGATTAATATTGAGTGTTCCTTCCTGATGCTGTGGGCAGTTGTGATGATAGGGCAGTGCTGTTTGTTCCTCTTCAATTTTATTCCAGCACTCCTATGAAGGTGTTACATATTTTTGAAGTTGTTTTTTGGCCAGCTGTTGTGTGACGAGCCCTGTTTCCCTGACTTGGTGGGAATGGGGTTAGTTCTGTGCTCTGTGCCACCCACTGATCGGACCATATGTTGGTGAAAATATTCGCTTACTGAGTGAGCACCTGACTACAGTGGGTTGTACTGAGAATGGGACCAGTGCCAAATGTAGCTAATCCAGTTGTTTCTCCCTATCCCTTATTTTGTAGACCAGCTGTCACGTCTGCACATGATTCTCAAGCCTTTCATGTTGAGGAGGATCAAAAAGGATGTGGAGAATGAACTCTCTGATAAGGTAAGGTTAGGCAGCATTCTTTCCCCGCTAGTCATTCTAGCTGTGTGCGCTATTTTGGCCACCTGTAATCCACTAACCACCTGGAATGATGAGCTCCACAAGCAATCAGCTCAGTTTGTTCTGGCGGTTCTTTCCCCATGCGCTGTTGGTGCTGATTCACACTTGCTCCAAATCACAACACCACAGTTGGCCACAATTGTTCATATACTAGCCCAAATTACACAAACTAGCCGCCAATCCATTGACTCTATCTTCACTTCCCACTGTCTTGGAAAAGCAGCCTAATTAAGGACCCTACGTACCCCGGACATTCTCTCTTCCACCACCTTCCATCGAGAAAAAGTTACAAAAGTCTGAGGTCACGTACCAACCAACTCAAGAACAGCTTCGCCCCTGCTGCCATCAGACTTTTGAATGGACCTACCTTGCACTAAGTTGATCTTTCTGTACACCCTAGCTATGACTGTAACACTACATTCTGCACTCCTTTCCTTCTCTATGAACGGTATGCATTGTATAGCATGCAAGAAACAATATTTTTCACTATATACTAATATATGTGACAAAAATAAGTCGAATCAAAATTAATTGTTGATATTAGCCAGTTATTGAGCCGCCTTACAGCTATGGGCCATTCTTTCTTCCTGTAATATTCACAGGTGGTGCTTTTTAGCAAGTTTTGTTTGATTGCTCCCTCCTTGTCTTTGGAACACAGACCTTGTTATACCAACTGTGATTTGCACAGGCTAGGAATTGAGCTGAGGTCTGTACTGTAAGGCAGGGTTGTCAAGCTCCATGTTAATTTTTATTTTTGTTGCAGTAACATTACTGTATCAGAGCTTGGAGGAAGAAATTTTAGAATTTTGCGCTGTTACCTTGGTAACACACATTAAATTGCAGTGTTATAGGAACGGGAGCGGCTGAGTTCCCAAAGCAGCACTGCAGACAGCCTGACATTGTTTTCAACCTGTACTAACAAACGGCATACATATTAATTCTGACCTCTGCAGGGAAGACTGATGCATAGTTTGAAATAGTGCAAATTTTCTGGGTAGTTTTGAAAGTGAAGTTTTATTTTGAGGCTTTGTTGCATTAAGGATGCTGTGTATAAGTCAACAAAATTTTTTTAAAGACATAATCTGCTGATGCATCTATTTTATAAAAATAGTCTTTTACACTATTGTTGTAGCAGGGCTGTGGCATTTTGAGGTGTTTCTCATGTTATTCCTGAGTATCATAAGTATCAGCTTGGTGCAGTGATAGCACAATTGTCTTACTCATGAGAAGGCTATGGGTTGAAGTTCCACTTCAGAAGTTCCAGTAAATCTGAGTGAGACTTCAGTGCAATACAGAAAAGAGTTCTTCATTGCAAGAGTTGCCGTGATTCAGTTGAGAAATTGGATTTGGGCCCACCTGCCTGCTCAGCAAGACGTAAATAGCCCCTTAGGTTTTTCCAAGAGAAAGAGGAAATTCTTCTGATATTTGCGCCCATGTTTCTCCCTCCGCGCAAAATTGGTTTTTCTGCTCTTTCATTTAGTGCTGTGGGATTTTCCCTTGCATGGGGCAGTAGCTTAATGGTAATGTTACTGGAACAGTAATCCAGAGCCCTTCGACTAATACTCCAGAGATGCATGTTCAAATCCCACCCCAGCAGTTGGGGAATTTAAGTTCAGTTAAATAAGAAATCTGGAATAAAATGCTGGTCTCATTAATAATGTAGGGAAGCAATGGCCTAGCGGTATTATCACTAGACTATTAATCCAGAAACTCAGTTAATGTTCTCAGGGCCCGGGTTCAAAACGTGCCACAGCAGATGGTGGAATTTGAATTAGATAAAAAATATCTGAAATTAAGAATCTACTGATGACCATGAAACCATTGTTGATTGTCGGAAAAACCCATCTGGCTCACTAATGTCCTTTAGGAAAGGAAATCTGTCATCCTTGCCTAGTCTGACCTACATGTGACTCCAGAGCATAGCAATGTGGTTGACTTTCAACTTCCCTCTGAAATGGCCTGGCAAGCTACTCAGTTTCAAAGGGCAACTAGGGATGGGTAATAAATGCAGTCAAAACCCATCTGGTTTGTGAATGTCCTTCAGGGAGAAAATCTGCCATCATTACCTGTCCTGGCCTACATGTGACTCTGGACCTACTGCAGTGCAGTGTCTTAAATGTCCTTTGAAATGGCCCAGTAAGCTTTCATTTGTAGGTGGCTCGGGGACAATCGGGGATGTGCGATAAATGCCAATTGCTTGCTTGTGAGTTAATCTCCCAAGATAAATTAAACACAGTTGCTGCATTTGCCTTCATAATATCAGTGATAGAGTTAAATTAATGTAAGGGTGCTCTGGGATGTTCTGAGAATTTGAGTGCAAGTCATTTTTTCCTCCTTGAATGTTGCATAATGGAATGGAGCACCAATGCTCTCATATTTAGTTTCATTTTCATTGAAGTAATACTTGACAGATGTAGGAAGAGTGCTCCACTTTATGCTGGCCTGTGTCCTGCATCATAATATCCCCTAAACCACTGTTCTGCTTGGTTCTCTGTGCAGATTGAGATCCTCATGTACTGCCAGCTGAAAAGCAGACAGAAAATGCTGTACCAGGCTTTGAAGAACAAAATTTCCATTGAAGACCTGCTCCAGTCATCCATGGGAACCACACAGCAGGCCCAAAACACCACCAGCAGCCTCATGAACCTCGTCATGCAGTTCCGCAAGGTCAGTAATCTCCTTTGTACACCACCTTAAGCTTTCCAGATCCCTCTGCTCTCCTATACATCAGAATCTACATCTTCATGCAGTTCCTATCATATTTTGCTGCTGTAAATTCCAATCTCCATATTTGTACTGAACCTATCCATGTGAACTAATGCCATCATTAGGCAAGATGGGTGGAATTTACGGGGCAGTTTCATTATAAATTTCAACATAGAAATTATATCGAAGATATTAAAGTAAGGGCAAAATGTTTGGCTAAAATGGGAATTTAACAAGCCACAATTCTGGTTTCTGGCAGTGTAACAGCCCACAATTTTGGCAGGGTGTTGGGGGGTGCTTACATGGGTTTATCTGGAATCATTTATTTTGCAATCCATAGAGTGTTGAAGGAGAGGAACTACAAGACCCAAACAATATCCTTGGATCAAGGACCCTGGCTATTTCCGTTTTTCTTCTGAGTTGAACTAGTTCAGCACAGATGGGGGATTAGCGGCTTTCCCCAGTAATCCATCAGGGAATGAGTACAGACCAGGATTTGGGGCGTTCACTCAGTAAACCATCAGAACCTAGGCACTGAAAGTGATCTCTGCTTTCGCCAATAAAACGTCAAGAAATCAGAACAGACCAAGGGACAGGAGCTTTACACACTTGTATGAATGAAAGAATATTTTATTCATGTATGCAGGTGCATCTATGAATTTCTGTATCAACAAATTGGATAGTTGTGATTGTTATGAACTTGTGTTCATGTTCTGTGACAGTTCCGGTTTCTTTCTCTGTTCCAGGTCTGTAACCATCCGGAACTGTTTGAGCGGCAAGAGACTAAATCACCTTTCCATATGTCTCTGAAACCGTACAACATTCCCAAACTTATTTACAGGGATGGACAAATCAATCACTTCAATCATTGTCGCAACAGGTCAGCAAGCAACAGATCCACAATTATCTCTTCCGTACTTCATGGAAAAGTTACTGCTTTTAAAAAAAATGTTTTTCCCACTAAATGTTCAAAGGTTTATTACCAAACTTTGACTGTTGTTGAAGCAGGAGTTGTTTAATTACAATATCTGCTGCCACATCAACAATTTGTTGTCGTCTTACAAAATATTTTGGATTTTTTGGCCTCTCCAAAACACAGTGCCAGTTAATCTCAAAGTAGACTGTCCCTCTGGTAGATTGGATGTTGAGAGGGAGCTGAGGTTTGAAATGGCAAGTGATCCATTCCCCTGCACGCACATTTCAGGCTTCTGAGTGACAATATTAGTACCTGAAGGTCCTCACTGTCCTTGGAGCACTAGTTTCCCATCGTAGTCATCCTGTGGTCTTCCTGAGTGACATTACCAATTCATGCCAGTTTTATGCTCTGTGTTCATCCTCTGAGACTGTCCAAGACAGCTTCACGTTGAATCCATAAAACCCCAATCGGAGCGACTATCTGTCTGGGCTGGATTTGAAACCTAGTCCCAGCTATGGGAAGCCGACGTCTAATCCAGAATGCTGTTGGCATTGACTTTTCTGTGGCTGTGATGAAAGCTCTTGCATATCCACAGAAGTATCTGAATAGGAGATTGTGAATTTGCCTATTTGTAGGGGGATGATGGGGAATTATGTTTCAGAGTGTTGTGTCTCTTACAGAGGCATCTGGGTTGGCTATTCAGTGCTGGTGTTTACCAAGCCTTGTGTAGATGGTTCCTTTATTTTTCATTGATCTCCCTCTTTGATTTAGGTGGTTACGAGTCATTCTGTCCCCCTTCTCCCCAGCCCACATCCATCAGTCTCTCTTCCATAGAAAAGGTAAGGACTTTAGTTAGTGTTTTCCACGTTTTTGCCCAGTTATTGGGTGCCAAACTTCTAAAGAGAGATTTTTTTCTCACCCAGGTAACGATGAAGGAAGTTGTTTTTCTTTTCTGCGATTCATTGATGTGTCGCCCTCTGAAATGTCAAATGTGATGCTTCAAGGGATGCTTGCAAGGTGAGTGCTGTTGGTATGAGACTAAAGTGCATGTGTCTAAAATTCAGTCGGGAAGCTTGTCCTCTTGTACCAAGTGTATCTGGTGTCCAAATTATGAAGGTAGATGAATGGGACAAAGATCAAAACTACTCTTGTGGAGGATAAACACCAAAATGGGAATAGGTTGATGATGTCACTCCACTGAGGAAATATAAAATATACCTGAAATACTGTCCCTTTTAAAGATGCATGGTGTGGGTGACCAGGTGATAACAGATGGAAAAGGCCATTGATTCATCAGAAAGTGCTTCTCAAGTCAGTGAAAGTAATTGAGTCATTGGATGGGCAGAAATTTGATGATAGAGGAAGTGTTAGATAGATTGTCTGTACTTAAAAGTTGAAAAGGCACCTGGACTGGATGAGTCACCTCGACCTGATGAGTTACACCCATGGATATTTGGGAAGCAAGGGTGGAAATTGTCAACACACAGACAATCTGCCATGAGAATCAGAGGTGGTGCCAGAGGACTGGAGAATTGCAAATGTCACACTTTTTTGTTCAAGAAATGGTGCAAGGACAAACCCAGTAGCGGCATGCCATTAAGTTTAACATCAATGGTGGAAAAGTGTTTCGAAACAATCTGAACATGCAGAATAGGAGCAGAAGCAGGCCATTCAGCCCCTTGAGTCTGCTCAGCTATTCACCAAGCTCATGGCTGATCTGTTTGTGCTGAGTTCCCCATATACCCCCAATAACCTTTGATTCCCTTGCCCAACATGAATCTTATCTATCTCTGCCTTAAAAATATTCAGTGATGCTGCTTCCACCACTTTCTGAGGCAGTATGTTCCAGTAATTCGGAACAAAATTAACAGTCACTTGGGCAAATATGGATGAATTAAGGAAGTCCAACACCGAATTGTTAAAAGCAAATTGTGTTTGAGCATTTTTGATGAGGTAACAGAGGATTGATGAAGGTTGATGTGGTGCACATGGACTTCCAAAGGCATTTGATAAAGTGCCATACAATGGCCTTGTCAGTAAAGTCGGTGCCCATGGGATAAAAGGGACAATGGCAGCATGGATATGAAATTTGCTAAGTGATAGTTTTACGGACTGGAGGTAGGTATACAGTGGAGTTTCCTGGAGTCAGTATTAAGATCTGTTTTCCTGATGTCTGTTGATAATCTTTGGTGCAGGACATAATTTCAAAATTTATTGATGATACAAAACTTGGAAGTGTTGCCAAACTGTGAGCAGAATGGTACTAAGTTACAAGAGGGCATAGACAGGCTGGTGGAATGAGCAGAGAAGTGTACAGTAATTAATTTTGTAGGAAGATTAAGAAAGGCAAAGTGAGCAGAAGGATCTGGGGGTAAATATGCATAAATCACTGAAGGTAGCAGGGCAACTTGAGGAAGCAGCTAATAAAGCAAACGGGGCTTTATAAATAGAATGAAAGCAAATTACTGCGGATGCTGGAATCTGAAACCAAAAGAGAAAACGCTGGAAAATCTCAGCAGGTCTGGCAGCATCTGTAAGGAGAGAAAAGAGCTGACGTTTTGAGTCCAGATGACCCTTTGTCAATGCTTTAACAAAGGGTTATCTGGACTCAAAACGTCAGTGCTTTTCTCTCCTTACAGATGCCGCTAGACTGGCTGACATTTTCCAGTGTTTTCTCTTGTGCTTTATAAAAAGGGGTATCAAGTACAAAAACAAATAAGTTGTGATAACCTGGATTAAAAATAAAACTTGTTTGCTTCCACTGGAGTTTTGTGTCAATTCTGGGCACCACAATTTGGGAGGTATGTGAAGGAATTATAGAGGGTACAGAAAAGCTTCAACTGACTGAACTTCAGTCATGTAGATAGATTGGAGAAGCTGTAGCTGTTGTTCTTGGAGAAGAGAAGATTAAGTTTAGTGGAGGCAGATTCAATTATTGTTTTCTAAAGAGAATTAGACCATTATCTGAAAATTTAAAAATTGCAAGGCCATACGAAGAAGGATCAGAGTGGGACGAGGCGAGTTACTCTTGCAGGGAGCTGGCATGAGCACAATGAGCTGAATGATATCCTGTGCGATCACCATTTTGAATGTATGTCTGAAATACATTGCCAAGTCTCACCAGAAGCTGGCTCCTGAAATGAGCCGTCTCCTGGAACAGATAGCACAGCATTGATGTGGGAGATTCTCAATTAGTCTTGCTTCTCTCCTTATTTAAGACCCTCCTTTTAAAAAAAACAATCTCTTTAACTAAGCTTTTTTTTAACCACTCTAACCTATGTTGATTTGTCAGCTTACACTACTCTGAAGCACCATGGGACTTAAATGCAGGTTATTGTTACTGAAGAGTCTATCCTACCAGCCTTGCTCCAAAATTATTTTGGTCTTCATCCTGAACTCTGTAAAACTGCTGTGTAATTGCTCTGTTCCCACCCCTCCTGGTGTGTAAGAAGATCTTCCCTTCTCTGTACAGGAGGCTGCAAGGCACCTGTTTGAGGAGTTATTGTAGTCATCTGTTGCTAGATGGTGCTGATTGGGAATAATTGTACCACATACTCAACCTCTCGCATGATCAAAGCAAACAGGGATTTGAACCGAGCCTGCTGGTTATTTTTGATTATTTCCTGGATTATTTGTTTCCTGTGTGGACCTTGATAGGACATGTTCATTCCAAACAACGTTCCAACAGCATTCCCATTACCCTCAGCCACAAATCAGCTTGACTGTTATCTTCTGTATAATTGCTGACTGAAGGTTTTAATTACTTTGCTGAGGAGAAAGGTCCAGTGCCTTTGGAGAATGATTGTAAGCACTGGAGGCTGCCTCTGGGTGACCAGTGTTTCGACTGCAGATGGCTCAGTCTATCTACACTAACTGAACAGTTGCAAAGGTTTTCAAGATGGTTATTCTCACAATTGTTCTTTCCCAGACTTTTCTTCCTGTCTCTGACCCGGCTTTGCTTGCAGATGCTTTACTATTTTTGAAATGCTGAGATTTTGGGGTAAGAATGCTGCCCTCTTATAATTAAAGAGGTGGAGATGCCGGCGTTGGACTGGGGCAAACACAGTAAGAGTTTTAACAACACCAGTTTTAATAAACCGTTTAATAAACAGTTTTAATAAACCTGTTGGACTTTTAACTTGGTATTGTTAAAACTCTTACTATAGTAAAAGAGCACAGAGTATTGGTGGAATAATGCACACCGGGTGATCTTTTTATTTTTAGGTTGGCCATACCTTTAAATGCAGTAACTCATTAAAGTATATAATAAAATTCAGGACATCTCAGTGCCACCTTTTCCTCTCCACAGATGGTTAGCTCTTTTTTTATCACAGAAAGCTTCCTACAGGCTTCACCATGCACGCAGTTGGAGAGAGAGTGAGGTGAAGAGGCAACATCTGAACAGCACGGATTTGATCATATGGGTGGATGCCTGCACATCTTTCCCCAACATTCACAGCAGCCAAAGTTTCCAGGTGAGAATGAGAATGAACCAGTCACAAGGTGTTTCCAGGTTTTAAAACATCCGAGTTGAATCAGAACTACTATTAGATGAGATGCACAGTGGGGCTCAAACTGTTTGCCTGAGCACAATGTTATCAGAGGAAAGAGGATATCATCTCTTGAGTATTAAATCATTTATTTGATATAAATGCAGCACCAAAGAAGGTTGGTCCATGGGTGATTTCCCTTTTTTATTTGTTCATGGCACATGGGCCTTGCTGTCTAGGCCAGCATTTAATGACAGTCTCTAGCTGTCCTGGTGGTGAGCTGCCGCCTTGTCATCCATGTGGTGTAGATACATTCACAGTACTGTTAGGGTGTTCCAGGACTTTGACCCTGAAAGATCCTGACAGTGAAGGAACTGTAATTTTGTTCCAAGCCAGGATGGTGTATGGCTTGGAGGGAAATTTGTAGGTGGTGGTGTTCCTATGTGTCTGTGACCCTGTCCTTCTAGATGGTAGAGGTTGTGGATTTGGAAGATGCTGAGGAGTGTTGGTGAGTTGGTGTAGTGCATTTTATCAATGTGTACACTTCTATCACTGCGTAGGTGGCAGAGGGGATGAATGTTTAATATATCAGATGAGGTGCCAACTGGGCTCTTTTGTCTTGGACGGTGTTGAGCTTGTTTTGTGTTGTTGTTGAAACTACTCTCATCCAGGCAAGTAGAGTATTCATCACAATTCTGGCTTTGTGCCTTGGCAACAAGCAATTCCTAGTCTCTGACCTGCTCTTGTAGGTACCGAATTTGTGGCTGTCCCAGTTAGGTTTCTCATAGAATCATCGAATTCTTACAGTGCAGGAGGAGGCCATTCAGTCCATCGAGACTGCACCGACTCTCTGACAGAGCATCTCATGCAAGCCCTATCGCCATAACAGTTACATATTTACCCCACTAATCCCCCTAACCTACAAATCTTGGGAGTGCGGAAGGAAACCGGAGCATCAGGAGGAAACCCATGCTCACTTGGAGAGAATGTACAAACTCTACTCAGTCACCTAAGGTTGGAATCGAACCCAGGTCCTGGTGCTGTGAGGCAGTAGTGTTAACCACTATGCCACCCTGTTTCTGTCAATGGTAGCCCCAGGATGATGATAGTGTGGGCCCAACAATGGTAATACCAATAAATGTCATGAGGAGATGGTTAGTTTCTCTCTTGATGGAGATGGTCATTGCCTTGTACTTGTATGGCGCCAGTGTTGTACCACTTATTAATGGGTGCCAGTGTTGTACCACTTATCAGTGTGCGTCCACTCGCATCCAGGCTCGTGCTTCTTGTTTAACGGATGCCGGCTGAATCTTGCAGTTCACGCAGCTAGCATTTGCTGACAGTGCAGTTAGTAAAGGGCATTTCATTTTTTTTAAGGCACAAGATTGAGTGAATCCTGTAATAATGCATTGAGGCACTTCCCTGCTTCAACTGCTTGATGTGATTGAAGTATTTTGTCAGTATTGAATGCCTGAATCCTGAAGGATTTTGTCATCCCATGGTAGTGTATTAGAATGGAGGTTCAAACCTGAGCCTTTCCATTTGTAAAGTCAACTGGAACACATTGGGACAGGGAATGCCCACTGTCCATTTCTTCAATTGGTAACGTACAGACACTCTGCAGTGAATTGTTGTTGAGAATTGCTGTTTTGATGAACAATCTGTTCTGTGTCACAGGATCTTTGTTTTACTGGCTATTGCAAAGCAATAATCAGCCATTCACAGCACCTTGTCCATCGACGGAAATTGGCTACCTCATCCATCCGCCACAGTCAACCCACAGAAATGCCAGCCTTCCTTTATAACAACATACCCAAGGTAAGCATCCAAGTCCATTCACTTGGCTTTCACAGTCACAGGGAGAGCATTGCAAATTGGAAATCATATCTGTTTTGGGAGGTCTGGGAGTCAAGTATTTCACATGAAGATCAATTATCCTAACGACAGATCACCAGAAAATACCTTCTGCACAAATTGCTGTAATAAATGGCTATTTGAGTATTTAGAAATGTTTAATTTATTACACTAAAACAACTCAATGTAACACAAGTATTTTATGGGTTGTCAGATGGACCTGTTGGTTGGTTTACAGTAGCTGTACTTTCAAAGCCCTAGGTCTATAAATAGATAGCATTGTTTGTTTTCTGGGTTGCTGGAGAGTGTTAGATTATTGTGGGGTTTGCTATACCTGTGTAAACAGCCAGCTGTATTATCACTGATTATGTGTATCTCACAGCAACCAACCAGCACAGCGTACTTTCTACATGAGTAGGATGATGGGCATTTTTTCCAAGTTTTTTTGTATGCTTGTTCTCTACTGTTTGCAATGTTTCCTTTATTGCAGTATGGTTTTGTTTGTTTATTCTTGGGATGTGAGTATTGCAGGCAAGGACAGAATTTATTGCCCAATTATATTGCCTTTGTGCAGGTGGTGGCAAACTGCTACTGACCATGTGGTACAGGTGCACCTACAACGCTGCTAGGGAGGGACTTCCAGGATTTTGACCCAGCGATAATTAAGGAATGGTGATATAGTTCCAGATAAGGGTGCTGTGTGACTTGGAGGGAAACTTGCAGGTAATGGTGTCCACCATGTGTCTTGTTTTACTAGGTGGTGAAGGTCGTAGGTTGGAAATTATTGCCAAAGGAGCCCGAGATGCTACAGTGCATTTGTAGATGTTGCCCACTGCAACCACTGTGCGAAGATGGTGGAGTGAGCAGATGTTTCAGGATAGTAGATGGGCTACCAATTAGGCAGTTTGCTTTATCCTGGATACTGTTGAGTTGCACTCATCCAGACAAGTGGGGAGTATTCTATCACATTTCTGCATTGTCTTTGTGTAGGGCTTGGGAGACATGAGGTGAATTTCCAGCCTCTAACCTACTCTTACAGCCACGGGCTCGTGTGGGCTCGCACCCTCTCACTCATTCTTCAGTCCCATTTCAGGACATTATTTTAGCTTAAAGGAGACTGTTTAAAATGTAATCACCTTATATATAACATGTCGCATTCCAACACTCTTTCTCCCCCTTACCCCTCCATAGAATTGGAAACAGTATTACTGTAGTACTGATTATTTTTTTGTAACACTATCAAAAATATTTAACATTCAGTAAAGGTATTGTTGAAAAGAGGGACATGGTGCTGAAGCTTTCCATCTAGCGTACATCAGGACAAAATGCCAAATTTCAACAATCGCAAGTTATACTCAGGAGAAAAGGGTGCTGATTGGCAAGTTGATTTTGATTAGCTGAGGCTTTGCCATGGAGAAAAAAGCAATGGCTCTCCAAGCTCCTGGGTAAGTCAAAACAGCACAAGGCTTGAGCTTATTCCTTTTTTTGTGTGGAGAACTGGTCCTTTCATATGAAATATATGTCACTTTTACCAAGTATAAATGAGCCACATTATGAGCTTGACTGATTATCTTAAATTTTGTGTCAGCAGGTGCTGCTTAAGTCAGGGAATCTCATCTAATGGTGGGTGTTTTGTTTATGGTTTTGCAAGTGCAGGCTCATTGAATACCTTTTACTCTGCCTATTACAAATAACCAAAAGGAATATGCTGTAGAAAGGAATAAACTCATTAACGATAGTCAGCATGGTTTTGTGAGAGGGAGGTCATGCCTCACGAACCTGGTGGAGTTTTTTGAAGAAGTGACCAGAATGGTTGACGAGGGAAGGGCCGTGGATGTCGTCTATATGGACTTTAGTAAAGCGTTTGACAAAGTCCCTCATGGTAGGCTGGTGAAAAAGGTTGGATCTCATGGGATAAAGGGGGAGGTGGCTAGATGGGTGGAGAACTGGCTTGGTCACAGAAAACAGAGGGTGGTAGTGGAAGGGTCTTTTTCCGGCTGGAGGCCTGTGACTAGTGGTGTTCCGCAGGGCTCTGTATTGGGACCTCTGCTGTTTGTGATTTATATAAATGATCTGGAAGAAGGTGTAACTGGGGTGATCAGTAAGTTTGCGGACGACACAAAATTGGCAGGACTTGCAGATAGTGAGGAGCATTGTCAGAAGCTACAGAAGGATATAGATAGGCTGGAAATTTGGGCAAAGAAATGGCAGATGGAGTTCAATCCTGATAAATGCGAAGTGATGCATTTTGGTAGAAATAATGTAGGGAGGAGCTATACGATAAATGGCAGAACCATACAGGGTGTAGATACGCAGAGGGACCTGGGTGTGCAAGTCCACAGATCCTTGAAGGTGACGTCACAGGTGGAGAAGGTGGTGAAGAAGGCATATGGCATGCTTGCCTTTATAGGACGGGGCATAGAGTATAAAAGTTGGGGTCTGATGTTGCAGATGTATAGAACGTTGGTTTGGCCGCATTTGGAATACTGCGCCCAGTTCTGGTCGCCACACTACCAGAAGGATGTGGAGGCTTTGGAGAGAGTACAGAGGAGGTTTACCAGGATGTTGCCTGGTATGGAGGGGCTTAGTTATGAGGAGAGATTGGGTAAACTGGGGTTGTTCTCCCTGGAAAGACGGAGGATGAGGGGAGACTTAATAGAGGTGTATAAAATTATGAAAAGCATAGATAGGGTGAACGGTGGGAAGCTTTTTCCCAGGTCGGTGGTGACGTTCACGAGGGGTCATAGGTTCAAGGTGAAGGGGGGGGAGGTTTAACACAGATATCAGAAGGACATATTTTACACAGAGGGTGGTGGGGGCCTGGAATGCGCTGCCAGGCAAGGTGGTGGAGGCGGACACACTGGGAACGTTTAAGACTTATCTAGACAGCCATATGAACGGAGTGGGAATGGAGGGATACAAAAGAATGGTCTAGTTTGGACCAGGGAGCGGCACGGGCTTGGAGGGCCGAAGGGCCTGTTCCTGTGCTGTATTGTTCTTTGTTTGATTCAATTAGCTAGTCTCTGGGACATATGGCCTATATTTCTGGCATTGCACCAACATTGAAGTTCATGCACAACACTCATTTGTGAGGAAGGCAGAATGTTTTTTTTGGATTGACAGCAGCGGATCATTGTTTGTTGTGTATCACGCAAACTCGCGTATGGGTCAAAGGCTGCCACTTTACCACTTGAAAGGCACCCGGTATATCTTAAGTTAATCTGCGAAGTATCTCAATTTGAACAACAGGTGAAGCAACATGTATCACTTTGCAGTGGCGACGTGAGTGGTACTTTCCACTGACAGAATACTGCGAACAGTCCAAAAAGATGTTCTGCCTCCCACATAATTGGGCAGCATTGTGTTTCAGTGCCAACGAGATGCACGTTATGGAGGCCCAGTGATTGGTTGATCAAATCAAACATCATATTCCTTTGATTGTTCACAGTAGGTGGAGTACAAGTTACGCAACCAGCAGTGCTTGCGAACTCGAAACAAAATGCCTACGTTAGATGTGTTTCCTCGAGTGGGAAGCACTTGCTGAACAACCTGAATGTGATAATAGCTCCACACTCGACCAATTCAAGATAATCAGTCAAGTTCTTAGTATTATTCATTTATGCTTGCTCGAAGCAACCCACATTCGCATCCAAGGATCCCTTCCCTGCAAACAAAAGGAAAATGTTCAAGCCTTGCGCCTTTTCTGAATTATCGGGTAGCTTATAGTTCCCTGTTGCTGCTTTCATGCAATGCCTTGACCAACCAGAGTTGACTTGCTAACAAACTAACACCTTTGTCCCCTGTAGTCCTCGTTTGGAATTTGGCACCCTTGTGTTTGTCCTGATGAGTGCAGGACAAAACTCTCCATCAACATGTCTCTCTTCAGCAATATTTAAGTTCTAAGCGACCAAACAACTAACAGTTAAGATGGTACTCTTTCACCATATAATGTTGCTAAGACAAAATCTTTAAGGTTTAACCTGTAACCGTCACCTGATTGTCTCTGGGCAGAAGTTAGTATGATTTTACTATTCCGAATTTCAGGGCATTCAGTTTTTCCTTGCCTTAAGTCTTAAATTAGTAACAACACATTGCACCTTCAGTAAACTGGCATCTCTGTCCACTTCACCAGTATGCCTATGATGGCCTGCAGTTGTCCATGTTCACTATTAGAAGCATATGTCTGATATCATTCCTCTTTCACTTCTGTCTAAATCGGTGTCTGTGTGTGATTCCTCTGGGTGCTCCAGTTTCCTTCCACAGTCCAAAGATGTGCAGGTTTGTTGGATTGGCCCTTAGTGTTCCAAGATGTATAGGTTAGGGGGATTATTGGACGAAATATGTGGGGTTATGAAGATGGGCGAGAGGTGGGCCTGGTTAAAGTACTCTGTCTGAGAATCAGTGCAGACTCAATGGGCTGAATGACCTCCTTCCACACTGTGGCGATTCTATGAGATGGGAGATTTTAGCTAGATTAATGAAGCTGGGGTTGTTGTGCTTGAAGCAAAGGCGATTGAGGAGAGTTGTACAAGATCATCACAGATTTGGATAAGATGAACAACAGAAAGCTGCCCCATTACCTGATGGCACTCAGACTCTGACGCATGTTTAAAGTTTTGGGCAAATGTTGCAGGGGAATGTGAGAAGGAACATTCTAACTCTGTGAATGGTAATGACTTGGAAGTTTATGCCGTGAGGGTGGTAGAAGCTGAAACAATGGCAACTTGAAGGAAATAAACTTGCAGGACAGAATGGCGATAGAACAAAAGAATGTGACTTGACTGGATTGCTTCATGGAGACACAGCATGGACTCTGGACTAAATGATCTCCTGTGTTGTAAATGACTCTCCTACTCTGAGCCTTGCTCATGTCCTTTTTGTTTCTCCTCTTCTCAGTTTTCTATGTCACAGTTCTTTACTGTAATTCACCCTCCTTCCCAAATTTTTCTTGCATACCTCTTATTTTTCAACCTAATTTTTGCTAGGATGTTTACAGCTCTGTTACCTTTAACCTATCCTCTTTCCTGCTAGTTGGAAGATATTTAAGCTCTATTGGAATAATGTTATGCTTAAATCTCTTGCACTGCTGCTCCACTATTTGCTGTGGCATTTTTGCAGCTTCTTATTCTGGGTTGGGTCCTCTTTGATCCCGTGCAACTCATTCACACACACATGAAATACAGTTAGTTATGTAGGGTTACAGCAAGATTCTTTAATAGCAAATTAGATGTATGGCAAAACATCTGTTTTTGGTGGTGCGCTGGTTGAGAATAATGTTGGTAAGGCACCAGGAAAACAAAGTACTCATCCTTAATGTAGTATCATGGGATCCTGAACTATCAAAATCAAAGAATCCCAACAGTGCAGAAGGAGGCCATTCAGCCCATCGAGTCTGCACTGACCACAATCCCACCCAGGCCCTATTCCCATAACCCCACATATTTACCTTGCTAATCCCCTGACGCCTAGGGTCAATTTAGCATGGCCAATCAAACTAACCTGGGTCCCTGACGTTGTGAGACAGCAGTGCTAGCCACCGTGCCGCCAGAGAAGAGGCTGAGAGAGGCCCTCTCCCTACTGCTTAGCAGTTATCTCAGCATTTGAATTCAACATTAAAGCAGATCTGGTGTGTATGGGACTTCGATCAGGATCTTGTTTTTATTTGCACAGGGGAACTCGACTATTTGTTTGTAGTCTGAGCAGGATGGGTTATTGCAAAATTGCAGGTCACCTGGATATTGCTCATAACATAGAAGTGCGGATATCAGCTTGTGGCACTGCTCAGCAGTTGTAGTTTGTGTCAAGGAAGAGGCAGTTCAGTTTCAGTGACTTATTGTCCAAGGCAAAGCTGCCTACTATCAGTTTACAGAGGGCAAAAGTTGTATCGACCTTGAAGTAAATAGCTTGAATTACATGGCCTGGTGAGTCAGTGCTGAACTTCAGTCCATGAACTCCAGTCACCTCATTATCAGGAGGTACTAGAACCACATGCTGACATAAAGTGCTGATTTTCTGTCATGCTGTCCTCAAGAGATCATTAACCCAGTTCCAGTCAGTTGTCTAGTAATTACTGTCATTGTCTGAAATGAAAGAAAGCTTATAGAATAGATTAGCATCTTAGTCAGAGTTTACAGGCAGCAATCAAGTCCAGGTGCTATCGACCACAGCATCTGCGAAGAGAAAGGGATGAGAGGGGGCAGGTTTTGGTGATAATGGAAACTGGCTGCACTTCAGTGTTTGCATTTCCTGCCCATCATGTTAAATATTTGCTGCGTGTATACGGGCTGTGTTTGCTCAGCAGTTTGTTCTTTGGCAGGATTAGTTGTGAAGGGCCCAGCCATCCATCTGCAGCAATATGATAAACCAAAACTTGAAACTTGGCCAGGAGGCGATGACTTCAAGCTCGAAGCACACCATGCATTTCATTCAAAAGAACTGTAGCTTAGAACACACTGGGTTCAGCTTTTTCAAATCTGAACAGATTCCTGCTGTGAAACATCAGAACAGATAGAAATTGCTGCTGGGGTCTGCATTTAGTGCCTCTCTGGTAGTTTGAATCTTCACCAACTTTGGGATCACATGCTAATTGGCTTATGGATTTTAGCCCTTCCAGGGGGGAATTGCAAATAATAACTTGCTGCCATGCAGCTGTTTTAATTGCGCAAAAAAGTAACTACAGTTGCGCAAAATGCTTTTAAGTAGCACACTGTGTAATAGTTCGGAAGTCAACAAATGTCGATTTAGTTTCTATCCCCCCCCCCCCCCCCCACCCCCACCCCTGTCCCCGCCAACTCCAGCATGACACCATCACCAAACGCATCCTAGTCAGCATTCTGAAGGGACCATCCCTCCATGTTCCAGGTCCACTCCTCCCTCACCCCCAACACATCAGCCCCTTCCCAAGGCAACTTCCCATGCAATCACGGGAGGTGTAACACCTGCCCCTTTACCTCCCCCACCCAGGCACAAGGCTTCAAGCCCTGCTTCCAGCAGAAGCAGTGATTTACTTGCACTTTTTTTGATTTAGTCTACTGTTTTTGCTGCTCACAATGAAGCTGTCTCTACATTGGGGGGTCTAAATGGGTGATAGCTTTGCGAAATACTTCCACTCAGTCTGCAAACATAACTCCAACCTTCCAGTCGTTCACCATCTTGCTTTCACACACTCATTTCTGTGCTCGGCCAGCTATAATGTTCTAATGAAGCCCAATGCAGACTGGAGACACAGTACCTCATCTTCTGATTAGGCACTTTTACAATCTTCTGGACTCAACGTTGAGTTTAATTTCAGACCATGAACTCTGCCCTCCATTTTGATTTTTTTAAATCTCCCACCTTGTCTGTATCTTTTTTTTATTCATTCGTGGGACATGGGTGTCGCTGGCTGGTCAGCATTTATTGCCCCATCCCTAGTTGCCCTTGAGAAGGTGGTGGTGAGCTGCCTCTTTGAATCACTGCAGTCCATGAGTTGACCCTCAAAGCCGTTAGGGAGGGAATTCCAGGATTTTGACCCAGCGACTGCGAAGGAACAGTGATATATTTCCAAGTCAGAATGGTGAGTGGCTTGGAGGGGAACTTGCAGATGGTGGTGTTCCCATTTATCTGCTGTCCTTGTCCTTCTAGATGGAAGTGGTCGTGGGTTTGGAAGGTGCTGCCTAAGGATCTTTGGTGAATTGCTGCAGTGCATCTTGTACACAGTGCTTCTACTGAGTGTCAGTGGTGGAGGGAGTGGATGTTTGTAGATGTGGTGCCAATCAAGCGGGCTGCTTTGTCCTGAATGGTGTCAAGCTTCTTGAGTGTTGTTGGAGCTGCACCCATCCAGGCAAGTGGGGAGTATTCCATCACATCCTGACTTGTGCCTTGTAGATGGTGGATAGGCTTCGGGGAGTCAGGAGGTGACCTGCTCTTGTTGCCACTGTGTTTATGTGGTGAGTCCAGTTGAGTTTCTGGTCAATGGTAACCCCAAGGATATTGACAGTGGGGGATTCAGTGATGGCAACACCATTGAATGTCAAGGGGTCAGCCCAAGCCTGGATATTGTCCAGATCTTTTTGCATTTGAACATGGACTGCTTCAGTATCTGAGGAGTCGCAAATGGTGCTGAACATCGTGCAGTCTTTGGCGAACGTCCCCACTTCTGACCTTATGACGGAGGGATGGTCATTGATGAAGCAGCTGAAGATTGTTGAGCCTAGGACACTACCCTGAGAGACTCCTGCAGAGATGTCCTGGAGCTGAGATGACTGATCCTCCACAACCACAACTATCTTCGTATGACCATAAGACCATAAGACATAGGAGCGGAAGTAAGGCCATTCGGCCCATCGAGTCCACTCCACCATTCAATCATGGTTGATTTCAACTCCATTTACCCGCTCTCTCCCCATAGCCCTTAATTCCTCGAGAAATCAAGAATTTATCAATTTCTGTCTTGAAGACGCTCAACGTCTCGGCCTCCACAGCCCTCTGTGGCAATGAATTCCACAGACCCACCACTCTCTGGCTGAAGAAATTTCTCCTCATCTCTGTTCTAAAGTGACTCCCTTTTATTCTAAGGCTGTGCCCCCGCGTCCTAGTCTCCCCTGTTAATGGAAACAACTTCCCTACGTCCATCCTATCTAAGCCGTTCATTATCTTGTAAGTTTCTATCAGATCTCCCCTCAACCTCCTAAACTCCAATGAATATAATCCCACGATCCTCAGACGCTCATCGTATGTCAGGCCTACCATTCCTGGGATCATCCGTGTGAATCTCCGCTGGACCCGCTCCAGTGCCAGTATGTCCTTCCTGAGGTGTGGGGCCCAAAATTGCTCACAGTACTCCAAATGGGGCCTAACCAGTGCTTTATAAAGCCTCAGAAGTACATCCCTGCTTTTGTATTCCAAGCCTCTTGAGATAAATGACAACATTACATTTGCTTTCTTAATTACGGACTCAACCTGCAAGTTTACCTTTAGAGAATCCTGGACTAGGACTCCCAAGTCCCTTTGCACTTTAGCATTATGAATTTTGTCACCGTTTAGAAAATAGTCCATGCCTCTATTCTTTTTTCCAAAGTGTACGACCTCGCACTTGCCCACGTTGAATTTCATCAGCCACTTCTTGGACCACTCTCCTAAACTGTCTAAATCTTTCTGCAGCCTCCCCACCTCCTCAATACTACCTGCCCCTCCACCTATCTTTGTATCATCGGCAAACTTGGCCAGAATGCTCCCAGTCCCGTCATCTAGATCGTTAATATATAAAGAGAACAGCTGTGGCCCCAACACTGAACCCTGCGGGACACCACTTGTCACCGGTGTCGGAGGTATGACTCGAACCAGTGGAGAGTTTGCCCCCTGATACCCATTGATTCCAGTTTCGCTAGGGTTCCTTGATGCCACACTCGGTCAAATGGCATTGATGTCAAGGGCTGTCACTACCTCCTCACCTTTGGAATTCAGCTCTTCTGTCCATGTTTGAACCAAGGCTGTAATGAGGTCAGGAGCTGAGTGACCCTGGCGAAACCCAAACTGGGCGTCACTGAGCAGGTGCTGCTTGATAGCACTGTTGATGGCCCCTTCCATCACTTTACAGATGATTGAGAGTAGACTGGGCGGTAATTGGCCTGCTTTTTGTGTACAGGACATGCCTGGTGAATTTTCCACATTGTTGGGTAGATGCCAGTGGTGTAACTGTATTGGAAGAGCTTGATTAGGAGAGCGGCAAGTTCTGGAGCGCAAGTCTTCAGTACTATTGCCAGAATGTTATCGGGGCCCATTGCCTTTGCAGTATCCAATGCCTTTGCAGTATCCAGTGCTTCCAACCGTTTCTTGACATCGTGTGAAGTGAATCGAATTGGCTGGAGACTGGCATCTGAGATGCTGGGGACCATTGGAGGAGGCCGAGATGGATCATCCACTTGGCACTTCTGACTGAAGATTGCTGCGAACACTTCAGCCTTATCTTTTGCACTGATATGCTGGGCTCCTCCATCATTGAGGATGGGGATAATTGTGGAGCTGCCTCCTCCAGTGAGTTGTTTAATTTGTCCACCATCATTCTCAACTGGATGCAGAAGGACTACAGAGCTTAGATCTGATCTGTTGGTTGTGCGCTCGCTTACCTCTGTCGATCACTTGCTGTTTTTGCCATTTGGCATGCAAATAGTCCTGTTTGGTAGCTTCACCAGATTGACACCTCATTTTTAGGTATGCTTGGTGCTGCTCCTGGTATGCCCACCTGCACTCTCCATTGAACCAGGGTTGGTCCCCTGGCTTGATAGTAATGGTGGATATGCCAGGCCATGAGGTGTCAGATTGTGCTGGAGTACAATTCCGCTGCTGTTGGCCATTAGTGCCTCATGGACGTCCAGTTTTGAGTTACTAGATTGGTTCGAAGTCTGTCCCATTTAGCACATGTTCCCATGTTTTTGCTTTCAGGTAGCGCTGACCCTTTTTCTGCTATTAACATGTTCTGCTGTTTTGCTTTGAGAGTGCTGCCCTTTATTCTGCTATTAATTCCGGCTTTTAGTGTTTAATACTAACAGTACCGCTCATTTTGTTTTGTGTTTCATGACATCTTTGTCATTTAATTTCTCCAATCTATCCCTGGCTTTCTATTTTGCTCCATTTACCCCTCCCCTTTTTCAACAGCATAAAGCCCAGCATATTTTTATCACCTTCCATTTCCGAAGAAGAGTCATATTGTACTTGAAGCATTAACCCTGTTTCTCTCTCCACAGATGCTACCAGACCTGCTGAGTTATTCCAGTATTTTCTGTTTTTATAATAATTATAGAAATCTGATGGCAAGTGGATCCCTTGGAGTCAGTAGACTGCAGGCATGCCAGCTTGAAAACTTGCATCATGAGATGATATTACATTCTCTGAATATAGTTAAAATTGAAAAGTGGCGCATAGGGGGAAAGGGGGGAATTCAATCATCATATGTATCACCAGCCAAAATATGAAGCAGCCAATTAGCTCTGTGGGAGAAGTCTTGCAACAATCTAATTTAAAACCATTGAGGTTTCAACATGGTTCAGTTGGTAAGACTCCACCTTTGAATCCAAGTTGTGGTTTCAAGCTCACTCCATGATTTGAGCGCATAGTTGAGGCTGAAGCTGCAGTCAGTACTAGGTTTACTGCTTTCAGGGTGACAAAGTCAGGAACACAATCAGTGTATTGATGCTTACTGAGGGTGGTGCTAACTGCAGTGTATTGATGTGAATAGTGAGGTTGACATTAACCGTGCACTATTAATGGGTGGGTACCATGAGAGTGACACTAACTATGCAGTGTACTGATGTTCAGTGTAGCGAGGTTGACACACTGTAGTAAATTGATGTCTTTGGCCTGGGCATTGTGGTAAAAATAATACTGAGGCAATCTGGTAGCAATTTCCAAGGACCGTACGCGCATAGTTGAAATTGTGATGTTGCTGTGTTTGTCAACTAGATACTCGAATGCACCAAAAAAGCTTATGCTTCGTTAGTTCAAGTGTAAATGAACTTTTAACTGTAGTTCATCCTAATTACTGCCATACAGCCTCACTGATGCTGAAAGTTAACTTTTATAAGTGTCGAATCTTGTTTCTTCAGAGTTTTAATCATTTTTGGAGATTTGAATAATTTTCACATTTTCTTTGTCTCTATCTCTCCCAGTCCTATCTTTCTTTCTCTCCTCTCTCTCTCTCTCTCTTTCACTTCCCCAATTTGATTGGGATTGAATTAAATATTGTAATTTACATTTCTTGGTTTAGATTCTCTGCTTCAGTAAGAATTTGTCAGTCTGGTTCACGAGACAGACAATTGCATACCCACATCTCGCATGTCGTTGAAACAGATTTTTAATTCCTGTGAGTTCCTACAAAAGCCCAGAATGGCTCTAGCCATTCATTACAGTGACAATCATTTGCTGCTGATGACAAAATGTGGGTCGCCATGTATAATGAGATTGGCACTAACTATAAACTGTATCGATGTAACTATTTTTCTGTTAACACTTTTGTCCTGCCTTGTGTATCTCAGGTGACTGCTGTTCCACGGGACATCTACTGTTGTGATCGGAGTGCAGAGTACGAGCGCCGATTAATGAGGGAAGGGGGTCACCTCACTGCCAAACAGTGCCTCTTGTATGGAACTCCAGATCTAGCTCTTCATTGGAGAAATCGGCTGTCCTTCTTCCTTGAAAGTCCTGGGGGCTTGTTAGCTGTTCAGTCCAGACATGGCTGGTCTTTCATTCGGATCCCTGGTAAGTAGATGAGAATTTGCCCCATTGTTTTATTATATAAATGTATGAGAGATGCATGCAAGTATGTTAGGAGCTCAAATTTTTAAATGTGGGACCTTGATTGATCGTCTCTTTCTATCACATTATGGCTGCTTTGAGGAAGTTGCATGAAATCGAGATGCAATTTGTGTGCTGGATTTCAGCCACTGTAGATCACTTCCTGTCCTTTAACATTCAGGCTAGAGGTAAGTATTTGCATTCATTCCCACTGGAGTACGATTGCCCTAGTAATTCTATAAGGATTAGAAAACAACTGGCAAATTGTGCATGCAAAAATAAGGTGGGCCCTTCTCAGGGTTGGTAAAACATCTGTGAAGACTACCAATTGTCAGGGGTGCTTCTGACCTGTACAACCATTCACAAAATTGCAGACTTGACAGCAAGTACCTAAGTGGTCAATACTTTTTTGCCAGTAGCACCTTGTGGAGGAAATTCTGGGCCTCTGACACCACAGGACTGCCTTGGTGAGTGCTCTTAAACTGGAGATAGACCTGTCCTTAGTTTTATTCTTGAATGGGATGTGCGAATCACTGGCAAAGCTGGCATTTGTTGTTCATCCCTAATTGACCTTGCGAAGCTGGTGGTGAACCACATTCTTGAACGGCTGTAGTTTATCCGTGTTGATAGACCCACATGCTGTTAGCACAGGAGTCCAGGATTTGGACCCTGCAACAGTTAAGGAGTGGTAACGTTTTTTAAGTTGAGATGGTGTACGGCCTGGAAGGAAGTTTGTGATGTTTTTGGTGTTCCATGTGTCTGCTACACTCTGGCAGAGATCAGATGGTGCTGTTCGAAGAGCCTTGCTGCTCTGCTGTACTGCTTTTTTTATATGTTGCACGCTGATATCCTTATGCATCAGTGAGTGAATGTTTAATGTTATGAATGGGGTGCTGATCAAGGCAGCCTCTTTGTCCTAGATTGTGTAGAGCTTTTTGAGTGTTGTTGAAGCTGTACTCATGTAGGCAAGTGGAGAGTATTTCATCACATCCCTTACCTGTGCCTTGTAGTTGGTGGACAGGCTTTTTGGAGGATTCAGTGATGACAATGCTGTTGTGTCATGCACAGGTGGCAAGATTCTGTCTTGCTGCTGGAGATGGTCATTGCCTGGCATTTATGGCACGATTGTTACTTGCAACTTTTCAGCCCAAGCCTGGATGTTGTCTGGGTCTTGCTGCATATAGGCATGGATTGATTCTGTATCTGAGAAGTAGTATTGAATACTGTGCAATCATCAGTGAATGCTTCCACATCTGAATTTGTTGGAGGTAAGGTCATTGATGAAGTGGCTGAAGATGGTTGGGCCGAGGACACTACCTCCTGCAGCAATATCCTCCAACAACCACATCTTCCTTTGTGCTGCATATCACTCCAACCACTGCAGAGATTTCCCTCTGATTTCCTCTTGTACTGAAAGGATACACTAATGTCTAAAATCTGAGAGGTTGGAGGAGGAACTGATGACAGTGCCTACTGTCTAGTTTCTGTCAGATATCCTGCAGATGGATCACAGTTCAGTGAATCCACTGTCTGGGATATCCTGCAGAAAAATTGCAATTGTAGGTGATGACCCTTGTCTTTCTAGGTGTCTACTATTGGGGATATCATGGAATCCTAAAATGGTTTCATAGAATCCCTACAATACAGAAGGGGGCCATTCAGCCCATCGAGCCTGCACCAATAATAATCCCACCTCGACCTTATCCCTTTAATTCCATGTATTTACCCTGCCAATCCCCTGACAGTAAGGGTCAATGTAGCACAGCCAGTCAACCTCACCTGCATATCTTTGGAAGGAAACTGGAGCACCTGGAGGAAACTCGCACAGACACGGGGAGATTGTGCAAACTCCACACAGTCACGCGAGCAATCCCACTCCCCTGTCCTTTTGACGTGGCCCAGCTAATGTCTTTCATTTAGGTACTTTATGAAATTCCCTTTTTGCAAGCTACAGTTGAATCTACTTCCATCCGCACTCTTGAGCACTGCATTCCAGTTACTAACCACTTAAGAACATAAGAACGAGGAGCAGGAGCAGGCCATCTGGCCCCTCGAGCCTGCTCCGCCTTTCAATAAGATCATGGCTGATCTTTTTGTGGACTCAACTCCACTTACCCGCTCGCTCACCATAACACTTAATTCCTTTGCTGTTCAAAAATTTATCTATCCTTGCCTTAAAAACATTCAATGACGTAGCCTCAAATGCTTCACTGGGCAGGAAATTCCACAGATTCACAACCCTTTGTGTGAAGAAGTTCCTCCTCAACTCAGTCCTAAATCTGCTTCCCCTTATTTTGAGGCTATGCCCCCTAGTTCTAGTTTCACCCACTAGTGCAAACAACTTCCCTACTTCTATCTTATCTAGTCCCTTCATAATCTTATACGTTTCTATAAGATCTCCCCTCATTCTTCTGAATTCCAATGAATATAGCCTCAGTCTCTCCTCATAAGCCAACCCTCTCAACTCCGGAATCAACCTAGTGAATCTCCTCTGCACCCCCTCCAGTGCCAGTATATCCTTGCTCAAGTAAGGAGACCAAAACTGTACACCGTACTCCAGATGTGGCCTCACCAGCACCTTATACAGCTGCAACATAACCTCGCTGTTTTTAAACTCCATCCCTCTAGCAATGAAAGACAAAATTCCATTTTCCGCCTTAATTACCTGCTGCACCTGCAAACTAACTCCTTGAGATTCCTGCACAAGGACACCCAGGTCCCTCTGCACAGCAGCATGCTGCAATTTTTTACCATTTAAATAATAGTTATTTAATAGTGCTGTTATTCCTACCAAAATGGATGACCTCACATTTACCAACATTGTACTCCATCTGCCAGACCCTCGCCCACTCACTTAGACTAATCTATATCCCTTTGCAGACTTTCAGCGTCCTCTGCACACTTTGCTCTTCCACCCATCTTAGTGTCATCTGTGAATTTTGACACACTACACTTGGTCCCCAACTCCAAATCATCTATGTAAATTGTAAACAATTGCGGTCCCAACACTGATCCCTGAGGCACACCACTAGTCACTGATCGCCAACCAGAAAAACACCCATTTACCCCCTCTCTTTGCTTTCTGTTAATTAACCAATCCTCTATCCATGCTAATACATTACCCTTAACACTGTGCACCTTTATCTTATGCAGCAGTCTTTGGTGCGGCACCTTGTCAAATGCCTTCTGGAAATCCAGATACACCACACGCATAGGTTCCCCATTGTCCACTGCACATGTAATGTCCTCAAAGAATTCCACCAAATTAGTCAAACATGACCTGCCCTTCATGAACCCACTTACTGTGTAGTAACTACACTTAATGTGTAGTAACAATTTCCTCACAATCTCTAGTAGCTTTGCCAATCACCTTATAATTGTATCCTCCAGTTCTTGGTCCACGTGCAAATGGAAGTAGTTTAGCACTCGTAAATTTCTAAACCCCTCATGATTTTGAATACTTCTGTTTAATACCTAAAAATTAATTTAATTCCTAAAAGTCGTCTTCTGAGGAAAAGCACCCCAGCTTAGAACCATAAGAGCCCCTGCAGTGGGAATGGATGTTGTTTGGGCCATCGAGTCTGCACTAAGTCTCTCCCCTCCCCCACTACCCGGCTATCTTCAATGATTTATGCACTGATGCCCCCAGGTTTCTCTGTTTCTACAATTGTACGTGTTGTTGTGTATTCCTCTCCTCACTTTTCCAATCAAAATGTTATCACTTTGCACTTTTCTGCATTTATTACCATCTGCCACATGTTCGCCCATTCTACCAGCCTTTGTTCTGTTGAAGTTTATCATTATATTCCTCGTAGGTCACAATACTTCCAAGGTTTTGTCATCTGAAATTTTTGAAATTGTGCCCTGTATATCCCAAGTCATTAATAGACATTAAGAAAATCAATGACCTTGGGACGGATCTGGAAGAACACCATTGTATACCTTCCTCCTGTCCCCTCTGTTGTTCTCTGTTTCCTGTCGCACAGCCAATTTCACATCTATCCTGCCACTATGCCTTTTAATTCACAGCTTCAACTCTGCTGGCAAGCCAATTATGTTACTTTATCAAATGCCTTTTGGAAGTCCATATACAACTACTTCAACCAAATTACCCATATCAAAGAAATTAGTCAAGTTAGTTAAGCACAATTTGTTTAACAAAACTGCTAGCTTTCCACAATTAATCCATAGTTGTGCACATGACTGGGTTATTATTTTTCAAAGCCTTCCCACTACAGAGGTGAAACTGATGGCCTTTTGTGCTTGGTTTATCTTTGCTTTTTTTTTAACAAGAATGTGCTATTTGCAATTCTCCAGCAATACAGCACTATCCCTGTTATCCAAGAACCATTGGAAGATTGTGGCCTGTTCCTCTGTAATTTCCACCTTTACTTCTCAGTATTCTCAGAATATATCCATCCAGTCCTGGTGACTTGCGTAAGTAAGAGTTTTAACAACACCAGGTTAAAGTCCAACAGGTTTATTTGGTAGCAAATACCATTAGCTTTCGGAGCGCTGCTCCTTCGTCAGATGGAGTGAAAATGTGCTCTCAAGCAGGGCACAGAGACACAAAATCAAGTTACAGAATACTGATTAGAATGCGAATCTCTACAGCCAAATCATGACTTGCGTAAGCACAGCCAGCCTTTCTAATAGCTCATCTATCATTGTTTAGCCCTCAACTACCTGTTCTTTAATTATGACTTTGGTAGCATCTTTATCCTTGGTAAAGACATGAAAAGTATCCATTTAATACCTCAGCATACCTTCTCCCTCTAGCTCTGTGTAACTCTCCTTTAGGCCTCTAATTGGCCTCCCTCCACCTAACTATTTTTCACTATTTCTATGTCTACAGAATACTTTTGGATTCCCTATTATTAGCTGCCAGTTTCTTCTCATACTCTTTGCTGCTCATTTCTTTTTTCACTTCCCCTTTGAACTTTTTATATTCAGCCTGTTTTTCTCATTATCCACTTGACCTATATTATACTTACTTTTCTGCTTCATCTTATTCTCTATTTCTTTCATCATCCAGGGTGCTCTGCTTTGTTTGTCCTATCTTTCCACCTTGTGGGAATGTTTCTCACCTATACCAAAAACAGATCCCCTTTATAGGTAGTCCAGTTTTGCCTGCCAATCTTTGGACCTGCCCCAGGTAAACTGAAGTCACTTTGAAACCTCTGAAATTCATACCATTCCAATTTTGTATTTTTACTCTGGATTGCTCCTTGTTCTTTTCCATGTTGAACCTAAACCTTATGATCACTGTATCCTAAATATTCCCCGATTGACGATTGATTTTCTTTGACCACCTCGTTCCTCAGAACCAGATCCTGCAGTGCCTTCTCTTGTTGATCCAGAAATATACTGATCCTGTAAATTCTCCTTAAACACACTTCAAAAACTTCCCACTCTCTGTTTTACACTATTATCCCAGTCAATATTAAGAGGTCCCATTGTAACCCTCTTCAGTTCTTGCATTTTTCTGTAATTTCCTTGCAAACTTGCTCTTCTATACCAATCCCCCATTCATAGGTAATCTACAGAATATATCCAACAGTATCAAGGCACATCTGTGGTTTCTTAATTCTAAGCAATTGTCTTTGATCGCTCCATGACTTCCTATATCTCGTACATTTGCATGTGCTGTAAACTTAAGTTAGATGGTCTTGTATTCTGTCTGGCCTCACCTAATACCTTACTATTTATTATTCTCGTGTTATCTGTCTCACTGAACCCTTTGTATAGCTTGTTTCTCCTTTATAATGCTACAACCTGGTTCCCATTCCCCTATGAATTTTGTTTAAAAATCTCTCCAACAACACAAGTAAACAGCCTTGCTGAGACATTGCCATGTATTTAAAATAATTGTTGCCTGGGGGTACTTAGCTACAAATACCAGTTTTTATCATATTGATGACTCATGTTAAATTACATGATGAAATATGATTGAAGTTGTAATATTTTAAAGGACGGTCACAGTGAACATTTGTTGTTGATGTCTGATAGAAGCGATGATCATTGGTGCATTCTGGGAATGTTTTTGTGTTTTGGCATCTGTAACCTGAAATGATGGAAATAGAAGCTGTATATTTGGTTACTAGACTCCATCATTTCTCTCTTGTATATTTGGCTTGTGCTATTTCAATCATTGGCAAAAATCAAATCTTTAGATCCCTGATATTGCAGTTTTCCAACAAAGGATCAGCCAAACAACTGTTTACCCCAAAGAGCTAAGATGGTCAATAAATGCCAACTTTGCCATATAGAGAAATAATTGAACAAGTGGATACATTGGGAATGCTTTACAGATGACAGTCAGCTGCATAACTAATATTGGAGGCAGACCAGCATGGCCTGGGTTTGGAGGTACATTTTTGGAGGCAGACCTGCATGGGCTGGGTGTGGGACTGCAATATTGGAGGCAGACCTGCACGGGCTGGGCGTGGGACTGCAATATTGGAGGCAGACCTGCACGGGCTGGGCGTGGGACTGCAATATTGGAGGCAGACCTGCACGGGCTGGGCGTGGGACTGCAATATTGGAGGCAGATTAGAGCGTAGAAAAGGGGGAGGCAGGATAATACAGGTGAGAGGAATGGGAAGAATAGGTCAGGAAGGGGGAGAAAGGAACGAGGAAATTAAAACAGCTTTGCACAGAATGGTGGGGGGGGCAACCCACCAAATGAATAACATGAAGTAAAAGTCCCTTCCACACCAACAACATTAACTGAATGAAGTCATAGAATCATAGAAACCGTACAGTGCAGAAGGAGGCCATTTGGCCCATCGAGTCTGCACCGACAACAATCCCATCCCAAGCCCTATCCCCACAACCCCACACATTTACCCCGCTAATTTCTATCCTACACATCCTAGGACACTATGGGCAATTTAGCATGGCCAATCAACCTAACGTGCACATCTTTGGACTGTGGGAGCACCCGGTGGAAACTCACGGGGAGAATGTGCAAACTCCACACAGACAGTGACCCAAGCCGGGAATCAAACCCAGGTTCCTGGAGCTGTGAGGCAGCAGTATTAACCACTGTGCCACCCTTCCAGCATGACTTTCGAACTGTTGGAGGAAACCAGAGCACCCCAAGGAAACCCACGCAGGCACGGAGAATGTGCAGACTCCACACAGACAATCACCCAAACTGGGAATCGAACCCAGGTCCCTGGTGCTGTGATGCAGCCGTGCTAACCACTGTGCCACCCTCAAGTCCTGGGCTTTAGTCAGTAAAATTCATTGAAGATCAGGGTACAGGAGGCATCCATTTAGTTCCTCAAATCTGTTACATCTGCAAAGTTGGCCACTGAGGGTAGGAAAATACAACACTCAGCATTAACTTTTCCTTTAGTTGGCCACATGGCTTTGGGACATTTAAGGTCAGTGAGTGGGTGGACCGAACTGTGGCAGTGGTGGCACTGGTATGGGTGAAGTGAGATGCACTTTTGCACAATTCTACCAACAGTGGCCTGAAGTGTAGCCCAGCAGCCAGGGCAGGAATTTAACAAACACTGGAGAGGCAGAGCAATTAAACAGAAGTGGAACCAATGCTATTTGGCAAAGTAAATGGAATTGGGAGGGATTGCTAACTTCTCTGGTCCCTTCAGTGAATACAGTAGTCTTTACTCATCTTTAATGAGGTATCTACCATTTGTCGGGAATTGCACTAGTTCATTGTTACCCTGTGCTGAGTCTATCTATTGCTGCTGGAAATAACTGGCTTAAATTTGGAGGACGATCATGTAACATTAGTTTGCATAACTTGACCCTTGTAATGCTACCTGCTGCTGCGATGCCAGTAGAATCTGGAGACCACGTGTTATTTTTAAATATGTTGAGTCTTAACAACAAAGGTCAAGCACAAGAATTCTGGCTGCATTTCTCCAACCTCTCCATATAGTAATGAGACCTATTGTAACATCTAAGTGCTGCCCCTTTTAGGGTCAGTGAGGGATGGTTAGGATGGCTCTGATTACATTGTGGTGTACAAGGCAGTGGGCAAGCACTCAAATTAAAACTGATGAGGAAAAATGTTAGAAGCCATCATTAAAGAAGCTACAACAGGGTACTTGGCTAAATTCAGGCTAATCAGGCAGAGTCAACATGGTTTTGTGAAAGCGAAATCATGTTCAACCACTTACTGGAAGTGATGTGCTGTCGATGAAGGGAAACTGGTGGATGTACTGTACTTAGATTTCCAGAAGGCATTTTATAAAATGGTACATCAAAGGTTATTGTGGAAAATGAAAAGCTTATGGTAAGAAAGTAAGTTGTGAAGAGGAGATATGGAATCTACAAAAAGATACAGATGGGTTACGTGGGCAAAGATCTGGCAAATGGAGTATAATGTGAAATTGTCCATTTTGGCAGGAAGTATAAAAATAAGCACATTATGGAGAGAGATTGCAGAGCTCTGAGGTACAGAGGGACCTGGTGCATGAATCACAAAAGGCTGGTATGCAGGTTCAGCAAGTGATTGGGAAAGCTGATAGAATGTTATCATTTATTATGAGAGGAATAAAAGGGAGGTTATGCTTCAGTTGTCCAGGGCACTCGTGAGACCACATTTGAAGTACTGCACACAGTTTTGGTCACCTTATTTAAGGAAGGATGTTGGGAGCGGTTCAGAAAATGTTTACAAGGCTAATAGGTGGAATGGGCCTGTTGTCTTATGAGGAAAGATTGGACAGGCTAGGCTTGTTTCAGCTAGAGTTTAGAAGAGTAAGAGGCAACTTGATTGAAACAAGATCCTGAGGAGTCTTGACAGGATGAATGTGGAGAGGATGTTTCCTCTTGTGGGAGAATCTAGAACTAGGTTCACTGCTTAAAAAATAAGGGTACACCCCATTTAAAATGGCGATTAGGTAAAATTCTTTGAGGGTCATGAGTTTTTAGAACTCTTTTCCTGAAAAGGTGGTGCAAGGCAAAGTGCTTGAATTTTTTAAAGGCAGAAATGGATAGATTCTTGAAAAGCAAGGGGGTGATAGGTTATTGGGGTTAGGTCGGATGTATAAGATCAGTCATGATATTAAATGGTGGAATAGGCTTGAAGGGCTGAACGGTCTACTCCTGCTCCTTGTTCATACGTTCACTCCTGGACAGTTGTTGTTGAGAGGAGTGGATTGTAATATATTCCTCAAAATAATTGCTGATTTGAGACAGGTCGATGGTAAACAATCCAACTGTTCTCAAATGTTGCAGATTAGAGCTGATAGAGAGGAAAAAATATGTGGAGCATGTCCGTGTTAGCTGCTGCTGCTCAGAAAAACAGCTTTTGAGTAAAGTCTGCCTGATCACGCCATCTGCAAGGTTCAGGCCAAGGAATTGGAGGAAAGGGACAGGAAAACCATGTTTGTGTTTCTCTGCCAGCCTACACTAACAGGAAGTGCAAGAGAGGAAATGATTGATGTGAGATTAATAATCAAGTAGTTGTGTACAAAAACCCTGTCAATTTGACCAGAAGCAAAACCTAAACATAATCTCCAGCACCCCCAGAATCTGAACCCTCATTTATGATAAAGAGACATCAAAGGTGAGGCCCATGGTGCAGGGCTCTTCTCAAGGTTGTAAAGAAAGGAGCTGAAAAAAGGTAAATCTGCAAGAACTGATTGGGTGACACTAAACTTTTACGTGCCCAGACAGGTAAGGAAAGGCTTAAAGTAAGGAGCTGCACAGTTTGGAGTGCTGGCGAGAGTTTGATTAAGGCAACATGATGAGTCTGTGGAGAAGGTTTCTCAAAGACAAAGGCTGCAGACAGCAGAACTTCAGTCATTGGCACACTGTTTCTGTGCAGTCAGTGGAGTAAAATTGTTGTCACCCTTTAATTGTTAAACATCGTTAACTACTGGAGAGCAGCACATCCCTCCAGTCATTAAATTGCTCATTTTTTAAGCTTTCTTGCCCATCACGCATGTGTTGTTACAATAAGTCTCACCCTGGTATTTGGAGAAGTTGTGAGAAATTCACTCCGTTTTATTAGTTCAGGTGGAATTACTCGATTGTTTTGGTACTGGCTGAGGTTATTCATGAAGGGCCGCCTCTTGTGGAGTCTGTGGACCACATCTATGTTAAATGTTATAGGCTGCACTGACTTCTCAATCTTGCTCCTCACCTGAAGTATGGTGATAAAATGCTGAGTAGAGATGATATTCTTGATTATTTCAACCTCCATTGTAATTTGCTCTCCCCTCCTTCCACAAACCCATTTACCCTTCTCGTTTCTTTTATCCTTATGCTGCACATTGGCTCTCTTGGCGAAAGATGAGGCCAACTCATGACCTCTATATAATGATCTCTCTAACTCTTAACACCTCTTTCCCATCTCCCTTGAACATAAACACCACCTCAGCTTTCTAAAACTACTCCTTTTCACCTTCAGCATTGATGTGATCTGTGGAAAACTGTCCCTCATTCTTGCTCCTTCCATCACAAACTCCAGCTTCCCCTTCTCTAACCTGTATACCGGTCTCCGCCATACACTGCTTTGTCCTGTCTCAAAGTTCCTACCTTGTCCTTTTTGATCACCCTTCCAACCATTCTTGTCTCCTATCTGGAATCCATTTTCTTTTTTGATCTGTAGAGCCAAGATCCGGCAGGAGCAAGACTATTATTAAAAAGTACCAATTTGATGACTGATTTGGCAGAAGATATTGGGGATACCCCAGCCTGCCAGTTGCGTGTTTCTCAGTGGCAGGAGGCAGCGTGCCATTCGCTGGTGGTGTAATTCTCTGGTCCCACTGCTGTCAATGGGATTTCCCTTGAAGCCACCCCACGCTGCCAGGAAAGCCACAGGCGGGGGTGCAGTGCCTGCGGGACCAGAAATCACACCTATGTGACCGGCTGTTGTTTTCAAGGCAGAGTCTGAAGGTCACTACAGGCAGTATAGGGAATTGTAGTTCTTGATCACTGCCATTGGGTGGTGGTAGAATACTAACACAGCAAAAAAGAGAAGGTAATGGAGAGCTGTGGAGTTGTGGGGAGCAGCATTCAACATTCAGGCCCCAGACTAGGACACTGGCCTGGTTTCTCTGTCCCTGTTTTCAGCAGATACGAAAATTCCAACAGGAGTCTCCAACGAGCTTTTATGCCAGCAGGATTTGACATAATGGGGTTCCTGTCATGAAAAGAAAGGTTGGAAACACTATTACCATATATTTTCAGATCTTTAGTAATCTTCCCTGCTGTATTTTCCCTCCACCTAAGGGGTGTTCTCCCCCCTGCAGCTTTTACCCAACAGTGACCTGGTGAACAGTTCCTGCTCGGGGTGCACATTAAGTATGCACCTGGGTAATGGCGGGGGGGGGGCCTTCCATGGTGGAGGTCGGTTTGGGGGGGGCTACTTACGTTAGCGTTGTGGGAAAAGTTCCTGTGTCTGGGGGCGCGGTATCCATTTTTAAAAATGTTTTTATGAAAAGGGCACTTCAATCTCTTGAAAGCTGACATTGCTGGTGGGGTGGGCTCTGGGTGACGTTGTGAGACCTGCCTCCTTGATGTTTTTTGCCTAAACGTCAAAAAATATGACAAGAATAGCCAGCAAGCTTCACACCACTTTTCCTGCCTGAGTTGACTCTTAGACCAAAAATGATAAAATTCCACCCAATTTCTTTTCACACCTTCGTGCAACAGACTTTTCAGGCTGTATATTTCCAGTCTTTAGTCCAGTCACAAAAGTATCTGATCACTGAGGCTCATGGCTGCTGCCTCTCGCACTTACACTGTGAAACCACAGACATTAAAGTAATCTTATAATATGAGAATTGCAACATTCACACATTCATCAATGCATCACATTTCACTGAAGTGTCACTGTGTGAATTTATTGCAGTGTTCACCTGAACTGTACAGTAGCCTAATCCTGCACTCTGCCCTCCGCACGCTGAAATATTGTAAAGGTGTGACAGGCATGTCATTGTGCAATACTTAGAGCATAGTAATAGTGGATGCAGGTCTGTTACTGTGCTGCACCAGGGTACAGTGTTGGTAGGTACAGCTATCACCATAATACTGGGCTAAGTACTGGTCTGTCACTATAAGCTGGGCACATTACTTTGTAACTATGGTGGAACATTGAGGTGTAGAATTTGGAATGTGTAGAATTTGGAATGTATTGAACTGTTGATTTTGCTGCCTTGATTTTGATGACAGCATTCGATACTTACTGATAAAACTGGCACCGCTTTGTTTTATTTCAGACATTTTAGATTGGAATAACTGATTGTGTTACAAATATAACTTGGAGCAAGCTCCCTGGTGACATTGAACCTAGCCAAGGGAGTTTAGAGGCCTGGTTTATTACTCTTCAATGTCACAGCATGGTGTTGAGTGTAACAGCAGCTGTAGCTGCCTTTGACCTCTTTACTCTTAAAGGTGTCAGCAATTTCCATCATTATGAATGGGAAGTGACTGAGTGATTGCAATCTGACTCACAGAGACAGGGTTAAAAGGCAGAAAGTGATCTGTTTACGTGGTGTATTGCACTGCCACTGTCCTCTCTAAGGACCAGCAGTCTGTAGTAAATACTTCCGGCGCAGTTTCCCCTCATGGTGCAGCACAGACCCCACGGTCAGTGTCGCTGCTGAGTTCACTAGCTTCCCACACAGATCTCCACACGCTTGGCAACCACTAACTGATCTACTGGTGACATGACAATAGCAGAGGAGTTGACACACGTTTACGTAACGTAATTCAGGACATTGAGTTCCTGTCCAGTGTGATTACAGTTGACTGGGTGGGCTTAACCCATGCACTATTCATGGGCATTGTAACCTTTTGTGTTGGCTGGTCTGTGCTCAAGGACTAGTACAGGTATATGCAACATGGTCCATTTCAGACATCAAACACACTTCGCAGATATTGCATGGGGTAGGTACAGAATAAAGCTCCTTTCACGTTGTCCCATCAAACTCCCAAGACAGTTACAGCACAGATTCAGTGCACAGTGAAGCCACCTTTGCACTGCCCCAGAGTCTCCACTGTATGCCCCCTACTCAGGGCACCGAATAAAAGGTTGAACATTTGATTTCATTTGATTTATTATTGTCACATGTATTAACATACAGTGAAAAGTATTGTTTCTTGCCCGCTATGCAGACAAAGCATACCGTTCATAGAGAAGGAAAGGAGAGAGCACAGAATGTAGTGTCCCAGTCATAGCTAGGGTGTAGAGAAAGATCAACTTAATGCAAGGTAAGTCCATTCAAAAGTCTGATGGCAGCAGGGAAGAAGCTGCCCTTATGTCGGTTGGCATGTGACCTCAGACTTTTGTATCTTTTTCCTGACGGAAGAAGGTGGAAGAGAGAATGTCCGGGGTGTGTGGGGTCCTTGGTTATACTGGCTGCTTTGCCGAGGCAGTGGGAAGTGTAGACAGAGTCAATGGATGGGAGGCAGGTTTGCGTGATGGATTGGGTTACATTCAGGACCTTTTGTAGTTCCTTGCTCTCCTACACTCCTCTCCTGCATTCCTCCTCTCCTACACCAATATGATGTGTTTCTGTTTTCCAAACCAACTGTACTATGGATTATGAATGATCCTGACAATTTGCCTGAATTAATGGAGTTTGATCACAGTGAGATCCCCTCCCACCCGCCAACTTGATTCACAATTTGTAATTTCAGGAATTTTGTTTTTATCCTGTGGATTGAGGCTGGACAAAAGCCAGGGAGTCTCATGGACTCGTCGGTATCTGTATTTATATGGTAATTAAACTTGAGAAACAAAGTTCAACATCCAGGACAAAGACGTGTCTTGGTGTAATACTGAGATAGCTCTACATATTAGAGGGTCTCTGGGTAAGGGCACAGATCAGAGTTTGAGGCTAAGGACTCCAAGGGTTAAATTGCAAGGAGGGATTATGTTAAACTAGGATTGTATTCCCTGGGATTTAGAAAGTTTAGGTAAGGTTTGATTTCAAAGTCTTGAGTAGATTAAGGGGCGCTAATGGGGTAGATAGAGACTCATTCTGCTGGTTGGGGGAGTCTCTGACTCGGGGCCACAGTCTAAAAATTAGAACCAAGACTTTCAACAGTGAAATCAGGAGCTATTTTTATGCACAGGATGGTAGAAGTCAGGAATTCTCTCCTGTAAATAGCAGTTGATGTTGAATCAATTGTACATTTTACATCTGAGATTGATAGGTTTTTGTAATCAAAGAATTAACAAATTTGGGGCAAAAGCAGGTATGTCGTGATAGGTCAAAGATCAGACATGAATGGTGAACCGTACTTAAACCTGTGGGTTAATGTCCTCTACTTCCTATGCTCCCAAGGAAATGAAGCTGTGTGACAGAGTGGTACAGCTCAGAGAGCCTCTGGGTAAGGACACATATCAGTGATACTGAGTTCATTTTGGTTGGTGGTCTGTATTCCTGCATTAAACTGAAGCATGTCAATTTGTGCTTTCTGTTTTAGGGACATGACAGTTCTCAAAGGGTTAAACATTTTTAGTTGGCTATATTGTTACTGTGCTATTTACCTTTTATCAATGTTTTGATTTTAAAAAATTAAACATTACCATTCAGTGTCCAGACTTGCATGTTTGCGAGAAGGGAGAGCGGGCCCAGCGTGTTGGGCTGCAATCAGACTGAAATGCTATGCCTGAACGCACCTCGGCTCGATGTTGTGTTTCTGGGTATAGAAGGTGTTCCAATAAACCTAGTTAATGGAGCTTGAAACCTTTATGTCAACAAGTTGCCACGACGCTTGGGAATTACTTTCCGCAAAACTGCCTGGCCTCACTCTGTCCTTTCTCGCTCCTCAGTGGCTCCTTAGGTAACTGCACCAGGTGGTGTGGTACTTAATCAACAGACTGAGAAGCCCAAGTTGGCCCTCGGCCTCTGGATTATTAGTTGAGCTCGGGTGGTAGGAGGGAAGGGAGTGTCCACATTATAATTGGTCTTGTGTTGTATGGACCAGGGACTGGAAATATTGCCCCAAGACTCCCATTTTTACCCCTGCTAAATAGTATACATGCATTGAGTGAAGGCAGGTTGAGCTGGGCTGTGACACTCTCCATTGTCAAGCAACTTGCTGTCTCGCACACACTTGAAGAATGGGCATCTGGTTGAGCACTAGAGAAAGAAGACATTTCATTTATTTACAGCCCATTTCTCAGTGGGCGATCCTCATGGTTACTTCAAATGTTGGGTTTGAGCTTTACAGTGACAATGAGAGCCAACATTCTAATATACAAATCCATAAGCTTTCTTATTTTTCTGCTTATCCCTTTATCATACTTGCGTGACCTCTGGATGTCCCAACTCTATCATCAATGAAGTACTTTTGAAATGTTGTAGGAAACATGACAGCCAATTTGCACATAGCAAGGTCCTATGAACTGCAAATGATTGCCAGATGATCTGTTTTAATTGAAACATGAATATTGGCTGTGACACCAGGGATAATTCCCTGCTTACTTGGAATAATGTCAAATGATATTTTATATTCATTTGAGAGATGTGTTTAACATCTGATCCAAAAGCATGCACCTCCAACACTCCCCTGGTACTGTGCTGCATTGACAGCCTGAATTCTGTGTCCAAGTATCAAGGATTGGATTCAAACTTGTCACTGGGACATGACACAAGGTAGTTAGACACCTATAGAACTGTGATCAGTAGAGGAAGCACTTTCAGGGCAGGTACACAGATACTGTGATGGGAATTCCATGGAATTGTCTGGGTCACAGTTCATAAGTTAAAGTTAATGTCAGTTCTTTGGTCTTAAATAGTACTAATGCTAATAATATCAAGCATGATCTCCCTGGGATTATAAATCTTGGAATATTGGGGGAAGTAAGTGTGAAATAGCACTGATCTCTTCCTCAAGACAAATCTAACTCTACAAAGTTTATTTCTTCAAAGATAGTTAACCTGAGCCTGGAGGGATTAGGGGATGGAGTCATTTCGGAGACTATGGCATACTGTGAGACAATGAACCATCGCTAGGAGGCCAGTCATTGTTATAATTTGTGTTTAAGTTGTATGTACTAGTTGTTACATATGAAATAGAATTTCCTTCAGCCTCAGTATCAAAGTAGTCCGTTTACGCTGTTAGCTTGCTGTAACTCCTTTACTGCTGTTCTCCGGGCACTATTCTCCTCCTCCACTAACCACCCTCCCCCCTCCGCCACTTTAAAGTAGAAAATCAGCTTGCTTCTGTTAAATATTTCACTCGAGTTCCCTGCCAGCAAACTAACCAGGAAACTTGCCTCTGAGTTTCCTCCTGTTGTGGAAATGAGTTATAGAGCAGTCCACATCTGGGCCAAACCATCTCCTATTTCCCTTCCCAGCTCCCATCTAAATATAAATTGCAAACAGGAAGAATAGACTGGCTAGGTTCACAAACACTACTGACGTTTCTCTGAGTTTTGTTGGATATTTTTACAGTTCAAACACTCCCGCTTTCCTCTCAAAGGTCCCAGAGAGTTTGACACTGCAGCCATGACATGAATAATTACACGTCGATCAGCCTTCTTTTAAAAAGGGATTATACTTTTATAGATCTTGGAAGATTGTACCATCAGACAAACAAGAAATTGAGACTCTTATTTGTAGAATGTGCTTCTTAGAAATCTCAAAGCGCAACAATTATTTTTGGGCAGTGGCAGCAAACACACTAACTATTTTGCATAAAGTGAGATCCCACAAAGCAACTACATGCATGACCAACCATTTGGCTTTTGGTACTCTGGTTAGGAGAGGGAATGTTGGCCCTTTGATGCCAATTCAAACATCCTTTTGAATTGGCATCATGGCCTTGATTAAATTTTGTGACTGTTGAAATGTGCCTCTGACAGTGCGGCACACACACACTCCCTATCTTGCTGTAAGTCTGAAGTTATGCTGACAGTTTAGCAGCTAACTTGAGATCAGAGCCTTAGTGTTGCATAGTAGAAATCCGTTAGCTCTGAAGGAAATGTGATAATGTAACTGTGGACTAAAGAAGCCAAGTACAATGAAGTCCCACATTGTGTAATGTGAGGTACTGGAAATAGGTTAAAGTTGTCCCAGGGGGACAGTATGTGATAAAGGCTGACACATGGTGAAATTGGTGGAAACTTGGTGTATTGTGATCCTGCTGTGCTCATCAGTACAGAAGCAGAAGACTCATTGAACTGGTTCTTTTGCAAGTTTCTCTTGGGAGACTGATGTTCATACGCGCAGTTTTATCGAGTAAAGTGAGTGATGAGGCTCTTGTAGACAAATGAGCCAGTCCATTTTTGCAGCCATTTTTCAGCAGGTGATCCTCAAGGTTACTTCAAATGTTGGATTTGAGCTGCACAGTGACAATGAGATCCAACATTCTGATCTACAAGTCCACACAAGCTTTTTTATTTTGCTGCTTATCCCTTTATCTTGCTGTCTGTGTTTTTCCATGCTCCTGGAATATTCTAGTAATATAACAAGTCAGATTGTATCATAGAGCCAAAGTTCCCATGATGTGTTTTCCAAGAAAAATGATCGTGGGGAGTTACTTTGGGCCTGGCTGGTGCAACAGTGTTTTCTTTTAATACCCTCCAAGGTCAGTGAAGTTCTAGGAATAGTTGAGGCTGGGAAAGAGGGCAGTGGCAAATTGGCAATGTTACTGGACTAGTAACCCAGAGGCCCAGACTAAAGCTCCAGAGACTTGAGTTCAAATCCCACCATGGCAGCTGGGGGGGATTTAAATTCAATTCGTTAACAAATCTGGAATAAAATGCTGATAATCATGAAACTGCAAAAAGTTGCAAAAAACCCACTTGATTCACTAATAACCATCAACTTCTTCAGTGGACAAAATCTTATGCAATTATGTAATCTTATGTAATCTGGCCTACATGTGACTCCCAGGATCCACAGCTATGTAGTCTCTTAATTGCGCAGTATCAAACCTGTCCAGAGAAAAGCACGGGGGTTGTACCTACACCACTTGCATTTCAGTGGTTCAAGAAGCTGGTTCATCATCACCTTCTCAAGGACAGTTAGAGTTGTGCAATAAATGCTGACCTTGCTGATAATGCCCAAGAACCAGTAGAACTAAAGTGGGTTAATTTTTGAGATCTACTCCATATGCCTTTCCAGCAACATATTCAGTTATTGACTTTATTTGTCCTTCCTTACAAGTCCATTCCCTTTCAGTGGAACAATTCCCTGTAACACCTTTCTCAATCTACCTCGATGTCAGAAGTTTCAATGAGATTACCAATGAAAAATGCTCAACCTTTCTCATTCCAAATCAGAGGAAAGGTAAATATTGGGTTATCACCCTTGATGCTGCCCTGATCTCTCATATAGTTATGGTACTCCCAATACTTTGAAGTGATTAGAAATCCACATGTTGTATAAAATGTATTATAGGTTGTAAATTGCACTTTCAATTGAAAAAAATAAAGCTGTACATGGATTTGCTGTTTACAGAACCAGTAAACCTGATTGCAAAGTGAAGGATATGCCTGTGAATTCACATATCAAAGTGGAATCTTGGGCGAGATACTAGCAAGGGCACCACCACTGGAGCCTGGATGTTCGGGATATGTAGTCGATGTGAAATTCAAGAAAGAAATGGGGAGAGACTAGAGGAAGGAAAGATGCTAGGAGCAGTGGTTGTATTTGACCTCACTCCTTCAATGAATTAAGTTCCCCTGACATTTGTGGTCTGTCTTGATGATGTACATTTATTTCAGCATTATAGTGTGCTTCCTAATATTTGAAATAAAAAGGATAATCCATGGTCACCTTTTACCTGCTGCCTGTCCATGTTTTAATAATAATGTCCATTGCAGTCAGAACCAATATTTTTTGGAGTATTTTAAAATAGTTGTGTTCCTGGGCCACCTAGCAAAGAACCATGGTTTCTGCAGCTCATATGAAAAATTTAAATTCAGTTCTGGTTAACATACAAATATCTCCAGTTATTGACACTGATGATTCCCTGTTTTGATTTAGGATTTATCCACCAATAAGGCAACAGTGTTAGGAACGGTCCTTTCCAAGCTTCCAGTCCCACAAAGTTCAAACAGGAACTTTAAAACACCTGAAACAACTGGAAGCAGAGCTCTTGGGTGCTCGTGGGTTAGGTTCCAGCACTTATTGGCTGTATATGGATGTTAATTTGGGGAATGCTGCATTAGGAAGTCATTCTTTGGGGCAGCAAATGGAAGTTATCAACGTGAAATTGAAGCTGAGCATTCCTGAAATATACTGCAGGTCCGTCAGCATATGGAAGGGAAACAGGTGACAGAAGCACTCTGTTCAAGTCCTTCAGAACTCCATCTAAAAACACAGCTAGCCTCCTTAGAATTGCTGACTGACCTGCACATTCCATTAATTCTGAGTGCACAATCCAGGCTGCATTGTTGATAATGTTATCTTTCAGGGACCCAGTCTACTTGAATGGACATAAAATGTCTCCTGGTACCTACCTATTCAAAAAGCAGAGGAGTTCACCTAATGTCAAGATTCTTCTCTCAATTAACGTCTTCAAAAGCATATGACTATCTCATTTATCTTATTTGCTCTTTGAAGTACCTTGCTGTGCACAAATTGGCACTGTTTGTCTCCATGGCTATGCTTGAGATACTTCATTTCCTGTGAGTGTATTGAGACATCCTGAAGATGTGAATGTTTACATTTCAATCCAAGTTCTACGTTGAGCAAGCATGGAGAGTGATAGATATGACTGTCATTCCAAGGGAATTTTGAGTGTGGAGCTGATCAAATTATCACTCCTCTGTATCCAAAAATGCTAGTCAGGAATTCCATGATTTTTTTTGTGTATGGAGGCTGCTCCAAGATAGTTGGTTCATGGGAGCTGTGAAGTGATGGGGTGTCATAGCAGTCAAGAATATGGGAATCATCCCACACTTGTTTCTTGCTCTGATATTTGTTAAATCAGTGCAACTTATGTAATCTTACAAAACTCCTCACACCCGATCTAATGAACAGAAAGTGTACAGAATTTGAATTTCAGTGGTTGCATTCTTTCTTTTTCATTCTCGGACCATCCAACACCCTCCCACTGAGGTCAGCAGCATTAAATCAAACAGCATTTTTCCTTTCCCAGCCACTTTCTATAGTTTTCCCTCGGTGTAAACAATCAGAGATTTGTGATAATACATTAATTCATGTTTCCAGTCCTTATCTGTCCCTGGGGAAATAACCCAATAGTATGAAATGAACCCCACCTACAATGCAGCTCCTGCTGGCCATATCCAGCTGCCAAAAATAAGAGCCATCTTGCCCCACTACTGCTTTGCCCCATTGCATTGTGAGAAATGTTTAGGCTGGTATTGAAACCATTCTCAGTACAGAGAGGGCAAATTGTTACTGCAAGAAACAAGAGTATTGTTGTTGTCTATAGCTTAGCCTGGAGTATGGGAGGTTTCGTCTCTCCAGGATGCAGCATTCCTTGCATTTTTTAAGTCCCTTGCGTGTGTTTCTCAGAGCTTATAAAAGCAGCATTTTTTTTTACTGCCATAAATCACCACATGATTATTGATGAGTGCTGGTATATACCAGTAATCCTGGCTTCCTGTGAAAAATATGCCTCCAAGTGTGGCCTAAAGAAAATCACATGGTGTTTTAGTTTATTTATTAGTGTCACAAGTAGGCTTACATTAATGCTGCAGTGAAGTTACTGTGAAAATCCCCTAGTCGCCACACTCCGGCGCCTGTTCGGGTACAGTGCAGGAGAACTTAGCATATCCAATGCACCTAACCGGCATGTCTTTCGGACTGTGGGATTAAACCGGAGCACCCGGAGGAAACCCATGTAGATATGGGGCGAACATGCAGACTCCCCACATTCAGTGATCCGAGCTGGGAATCTAACCCGGGGCCCTGGCAGTGTGAGGCAGCAGTGCTAGCCATCGTGTCACCCTAACACGTCTCAGAAGTTCTTCAAATAAATTTATATTAATCGTGATACTCATGAAGGTTGATATGTTTTATAATTATATAATGAATGTACATTATGCAGTGCTAGGATTATTTTCCAGATGTCATAGCTAGTAGTTAATTTTTGACTGTAACACTACATTCCGTGCCCTCCCCTTCTCTATGTATGGTATGCTTTGTGTAGCACGCAAGAAACAATACTTTTTGCAGTAGACTAATACATGTGACAATAAATCAAATGAACCTATTTCGCACTTGTGCTCTGCTTCCTCCTTGCCAATTGAATGTACAGAAAATTATCAGCTGATAGCTCTTTTGTGTATATGTTGTGGCAGATGTTGGTTATAAGATCATCTGGTAATTTCTTGCAGCAGGGGAGAGAGTGAACACTTCTACTTTAAACTGGGTGCTGATGAAAATTTGTGCAGAGGGGGGAGGGAAGATGAATGAACCTGGAGGTTATAGTTGACTTATTATGTTACATGCATGAAGATGCAAATGTAAAACTTGAGCTCCCAGTCATCTGCATTCCTGCATTACACCTGCTGTCATTCTTTTCCCCTCCATTCTTTGACTGTTAGCCCATGCCTTTTCTCCACAGTCGTCACTTGTGTGGCTCCCACACAGCTCCATGCTCACTTTCATGGTTATCTTCTTGCTCCTGTTTTTACTGGTGCACCGAAAGGCTATATTCTTGGACTCCTCCTCTTTATTAACCATATGCTGCTGCTCAGTGACATGATCCGAAGACAGTGTTAGTTTTCGCATATGTCTTGATGATGCCCAGCTCGACATCACCACTTCTCTCAATTTTGGCAACAGTGGAGAAGTTATCAGATTGCTTATCCAATACTGAAATTTTTTCTCCAATTATACATTGGGAAATTTGAAGCCATTGTTTTTAGTCCCCACTCCAAACTCCATTCCCAAGCTACCGTCAGTCTGAGATTAAGCCACTCTATTTGCAGCCTTGGAGTCACATTTGAATCAGGTTGAGCTTCCAATCTCCTATTCATGCCACATTAAGACTGCCTATTTCTACTGCTGTAACATTGCCTGATTTCACCCTTGCCTCAGCTTGTCTTCTGCTAAAATCCTCATTGATGTATTTGTTACTTTGTTAGCTTGACATGAGTGTACCAGTACACTCCTGTCAGGCTATGTCTTGATTTTAAATTCTCATTGTTTTCAAATCCCTTCATGGCCTTTCCACTCCCTATCTCAGTAATTTCCTCCAGACTCTCAACACTTGAGATATCTGCACCCCTATTGTGCCAACTCCATTATAATCGCTACATCTTTGGTAGTTGAGCCTTTAGTTGCCTGGGCCTCAACTCTGGAATACATTCACTGCATTTCTCCATCTATCTATCTCACTTTTTTTCCTTCAGAACGCTCCTTAAAGCCCACCTCTTTGACCAAGCTTTTAGTCATCTGACCTAATATCTCATGTGGCTTGGTCTCTTACTTTGTTTTATGTTCTTGTGAAGCATTTTGCAACATTATCACGATGTTAAAGGTACTATATAAATATAAATTGTTTAGAGTTCACTCTGCATCCCTACAACCTGCGTACGATGTGGTCCACATCATTGTGCTGTAAAACTGATTCGGAAGCTGTTTCAGGAGAAAACCCGTCTGTACCCTGACTGAAAGAGCTATTCCTCGTCCCATTTTCCTGTTCTTTTAATTTTTTATATTTTGCCTATTTCATCCACCCCTTTTTTCCTACTGTAGTTTTTAATAAAGCAATGCAGGACTTGTATTTTACTGGGCTTTGCATGAAACACTGAGCTATAATTGGCCTCATTAGCTCGAGAGGAGAAAATTAGCTAGGGCTGTGCAGCTTGAATATAATTAATAATACTTGAAATAAAAATTAAAACTTGCATCAGATGCAGCTTCCTCTGGCTCAGGTGATGCTAGGAGCCCATGTCCCGTTCAAGAGTCTGGGCTGAATTGGGCAATTGATTTTATATTGGAAAGTGTTTTGGGTAAAGGAGGGTGATGAGTGAGCGTAGGATCAGCATTGACTGAAGCCTCTGACAAGTACCCGGCCAACATTTACTGCCTAAGTTCGCACAATAGCTAGTTAGTGTCCACGGAATCATATTGAAGCGAGGAAGAGAAAATTAGCTGAAGAGGGAAGTGGGAGCGCTGCTTCACTTTGAAACATTGAAATATTCTTCAAACTCCATGTGTTTATTTCAGACAAAGAAAGCCTGATCACAGACAGTGGGAAGCTGCACACGCTCGATATCCTCCTGACGCGCCTAAAAGCTCAGGGTCATCGTGTGCTCATTTACTCCCAGATGACACGCATGATCGATCTGCTGGAGGTAAGGAGCGATCTGATTCTTACTGACTAAAATGTTACTGTTCAAATCGCAAAAAGAAATACCAGAGCGGTGAAAAAAATGATGCCTGCATTTCAGTTTGATGACTGCATCTTTAGAGCTGACTGTGCAGAGAGAGCCAGCAAACTCAAAAGCCAGTTGCTGCAGTGTTGTACATTTGTTATAATTTCTCTGACTACAGCATTGAGGGCAAAGCTCTCAATTTTGAAACAATGCTGACTATTTGAATTGTTACAGCTTGTTTTTGGGTAGCAATTCCTTTTTCAATTTGAACGGATCTTTTTCCAGGTTCTAGTCATTTTCTCCAGGGTATTATAAAAGAAACAGTTCTGGGCAGAATAATGAATTGATTGTTGGAAAATCTCATGAGAGCATGTAGTTCACAAATCTGAGATAGAAGCGTCTGAAAGAACAGGGAAATACTGGGTGGAATTCTGCCAACGCACCCATGGCAGGTGGATATGGAGAATCTGGCGAGAGCCAAAAACTAGGAAACCCACCAGTGTAAAACAATGTTGCAATTCTTCCAGTGGCTGGTTAATGGCATCCTGATGGTGTGAACCTCATTTGCACCTCATAAATGCTCATTAAAACAGCTGCCTGCCAGTGTCCTGTCAGGTCTTCCAATCGTGTGACACATCAGTGGGAAATGATGTTAGTGTCAAGCTTGATTGCTAAAGAGTGGCATGCTCAAGGCTCAGTTCGTCAGAGATTTCAAGGTGAGTGCGCCCAATCCTTTCTGCCATAGTGTTGTGCTGCTCCTGATGCACTGTTCACCAGTTTCTGCTATCCATCTCCATTCTGAGCTGGTGTTCGTGGACAGCACTGTGCTGCTGTACCCATGGATCTTCCTGTGTCACCGTCTCGGTTCAGTACTGCACCTGGGGTTGGGGAGTACAAGGTTCTCCTCTTTCTCCCCCACCCCCCCTCCTCCAAACAAAAGTTTGAAGTTCAAATGGGGGTGACGTGCTATGTTAGGGGGTTGTCTTGTGGGCTGACACAGACAAGGGGAGGGTGAAGACTCAGGATGGCAGGTTGGGGGAGGGGGGGGCGGGGGGCGGCAAAGAGGTGGCTGAAGAAGACAGTGTGGAAGGCAGAGGAAAGACACCACAGAGGGAATCTGGACCCCGACAAGCCTGCATAAAAAGCTTTCAAACAATGGTGGGTTGGGAGGGGGGGTCAATGGGCTACCACGTCCTTTACTGGAAGGGAATCGATGAAGACTCGAGAGGCAGTAGATAGAGGTCCAAATGGGGCATGGGCACCTTGCATGTGATGAGCTTGGAGTGGGGGAGATGGTTCAATCGAGATTCAGACATCTTGAGGCTGCTAGCCTTTTCCCTCTGGGTTGTTGACATCGTGCACAGTCTTGTGAAAGGCAGGTGAGCTGGACAGAATGAAACGTGCTGGGCTGATGTTTAAATATGGCACAAGGACCTTCAAACCCAGCTGAGGGCAGACGGTTGAATCAACTGCCAGCCCACCAGGAATGTCAGAGGGAACCTCACCTGTGCATAATTAATGAGGTTCCAAGTGCAGAATCTGTCACGAGGTCCTGCCATTCTGGTTGGCGGGGCTGCAGCCACCACACTTAGTCTCAAAATGGGAGAATTCCTCCCACTGTGTGCATGAGAATATTATCTACCGAAAACATGTCCTGCTTGTATGATTTCAGCATCAGTGTGTCCTCTTGTTCAAAAGCCAGTTGGCACTTTGCTCACACACGGGTTGGCGCTAAGATTTGTATCACACACCAGGATCTCTCTCCACTTGTAGGAACCGTACTCCGCATCTCCCTCATCCCTTCCCTCCTTCACACATTCTTATTTACAGTCAGCCCAGTGATGGCCTTTTCTTAGGAAAAGTTTTTGTAATTAAGTTTTGGCGCTCAAATCAGAATAGTTTTGTACTTGTTTGATTTCTGTGTGCTCACTGATGATGATAGAAAACAGATCAGTCTTCGTGGATTCTCAACATCTTGAACCAAGGGATATGAGGATATTCTGCACCATCAGATGAATCAAGGTCCATGAGAGATGGGAGAGGCATGATCTACCAATCAATACTCTGAAGCAGCATTCTATAGGGACTGATAATGCTATCCTTAGTTTGGACTAAATGTTTCCAAATGGGATGGCTGAAGGATAGAAAGCAAAGAGTGGGAGTAAAAGGGATCCTTTGGATATGATGGAATATGGCGAGTGATGTGCCTTATGGATCTACATTATAAATTATTTTTTCAACTTGTCTGTTCAAGATTTGGACAGAGGCATGCGGAATGAGGTGGAGGTTTGCTGTATAAATTAGGGGGCACAGGAAACCAAGGATTATGTGTGGGATCGCAAAGACTAGGGTAGAGATCATAAAGTAGGCATTTATAGTTCAATGCAGAGACGTGTGAAGTACAATTTCCAACAAAGATCCACAAAAGGGAATTTACTCAAATTGGTAATATCTTTAGATTCAGAAGGCCAGAAAAGTAGACCTTTAATAATGGGAGGAATGCTAAGTTAAAAGCCAAATAAAAAGAAAGGTTTGTGTTGTATAGTGCTTCTCATAGCCCCTGGGCATAGTACTTTATTGTCATTGAAGTACTTTTGCAATGTATTCATTGTTGTAATGTAGGAAAGATGGCAGCCAGTATGCACTCAGCGAATGCAATGATGATCAGATAATCTGTTTTTGAAAACCTGGAATTTTGTGACTCAGAGGTAAGAGCAACGGCGTCTGGGATTCTGGGTTTTATTCTGTAGAGACCGTGCTGAAATATTGTGCTGAACCTTCATTGCCAGTGCTTCTGTTCTTAGACTATTACTAATGGAATTTCGATTAGGTTTATGGTGCTGTGTGAAATGTTATGTTGTATCAATGTGAATTTGGAAATAAACCTAACAGCACAGTGATCATGGAGTGTGTTTTGAGCTTCTGGGATGAAGTATTGCTGGGTTCAGTTAGTGACCGGGAAAAAGAATTCTAGGACTCCGTCGCACAAGAAACATGATACATATTTATGATGCAATCCCAGCATATGAACTGGGGAGCGCATCAGGAAATCTGGCAACAACAGTAGAAATTATCTAGATCGTGAGTTCTAGATCGTGAGTCCTACCTCCTGTGAATTTCTGATACAAGCTCTGACTTGAGAAGCTCCACATTAGAGTGCACTGTTGTAACATCTACTCTTTATTGTCTTAGGTAAGCTTTGTTCTGATGTAGTGTTGGTACTGCACCATCCTGCAGTGCATGCTGTAGCCAGGTAGAACACTTAAGTCTGCTTGGAGTGAGCTACCATTTCATTGTCCATCCCAGTGCAATGAGGTGCTGCACATTCATATTATTGTGTGTGCTGACAGTAAGAAAAGCAATTGCACAGAAGATACTTTGTGTGGTTCAATTTCCCTGGACAACTTCCCATGATATTCATTTATTGTGCAGTATGTAAATGAGTAATACTCCAAATAGCACAGTAATGCTTCCTAACTTGATTACTTAAACCACAAGATTTCTCCCGGGTTTTTCCTTCTTGCTAGAACCTGGTATATCTGACCATTACCTACCCACCTCAATCATCCATCTCTAACGAGATTCCTCCTCTATGTAACATGGAACTGAGTATCAGATAGTGGAAAAATACAATTGTTAAAAGTAGATCCTTAATCAGAACCATATATGGTTCCCACCAGAAGTGGAAACGTCTGCCTTTCTCTCTTTGCCAATGTGTCTTACTCTTCCTTTAACTCTCTCCACATCTCGCACCATCTCTCTGAGGTTTCCAAACCCTGCTACTTATGGGAGTCCCCCAGAATGGGTGGTTTGTCACCAGAGTATTGCTGCTGGTGACTTGGGAGAAATGGTCCTTGTAATTATGGTTCAACTGGTGCAGCATTCTGGCTGTCATAGCTTGCAACCAAACTGCTATATATGGGTGCTGCTGTCCTTCTGCTATTCAGAAACACTGTTTCCTCACTAGTTGTGAGGATAGTAGCATCTGAGAGTCCTGAGAGAGCAACTGGGGGAGGGAGAGGAAGAAAGACAAGCTCGGGAAGGAAGTTTGTCAATACTGTGATAATGCAATATTGTATAATTTGTTTGGTTCTGCAAGTCATGTAGCTTACGTGCTGCTCCCTGAGGACTGGACCACATCATCCTGAAGCTGGGCTTCGACAATAGTGTGTGGGATTGTGCATCATAGAGTTACAGAGAATACTTGATGCAAAGAGACCATGCGAGCATTTAAGTACTATTTGTGCCTCCTCCCATCTTCATCCAACACTTGGCAGCATAACCCTTCATTTCCTGCTCCTTCATATGCTGATCTAGTTTTACTTTTATGTGCATCCATTCTGTTTCTCTCAACAACTGTCTCTGGTAGCAAGTTCATTATTCTCAACACTCTGAATAAAGATGTTTCTTCTGAATTCCCTATTGGATTTCTTAGTGACCCTTATATTGGAAGTCTCTAGTTTTGCCTCAGGTGAAAAACTATCTACTACATCAAAAAAATTTATAATTTAAATATCTCTATTCGATCACCCCTCCACCTTCAGGGAAGAGACCCAACCTGTTCACCCTTTTTGATAGGTATATTCATTCGTATAAAATGTTTTTGCACCATTCCAGTGCTTCTATATCCCCTTTATATAATATGGTGACCAGAACTCTCAAGTGTGATCTAATCGAGGTTCATTACAAGTTTAGCCTAACTTTTCTATATTTTAATTCGATCCCCAAGAAATAAACCTTTCTGCTTGATTTGCTTTTTAAAATGGACTTATTAACCCCTGTCACCAGGTTGTGATTTGTGTATTTGTTCTCCCAGTTACCTTTGCTTCTCTGTGCCATTTGGATTATCTAACTCTTATTTTCTTAAAATCTACAATTAACTGTGTAGAAATTGATTTGCTAATTAAATGCTCATTCTTGAAACTTTACTTAAATGCCTTCAAATTTGTTGCAGTCCTCCTTGGTATTGACAATTGGGTGTCCCTTGCAAATTATGTTTATGATTTCAGAGTATAATCATAAATATAAATTGTGAACAATTGTGGGCCTGGCATTGATCCTTTAACAGGGCCTCACTGTCCACCTTCTGCAATACTAAATTGAAATCCCTTTCCTTTATTCTCTGCTTTGTCCGGTAGTCAGCTAACTATTCATTCTGCTACTTGTCCACCAACCCCACATGTTCTGATCTTATTCATTTGTCTATTATATGGTACAGTATTGAAGGCCTTTTCATAAATCAGAGAATCCCTGCAGTGCAGAAGGAGGCCATTTGGTCCATCAAGTCTGCACCAATCACAATCCCACCCAGGCTCTATCCCTGTAACTCCATTTGTTTACCCTGCTTGTCCTCCCTGACATGAAGAGGCACTTTACTATGGCCAATCAACCTAACCTGCACATCTTTGGACTCTGGGAGGAAAGCGGAGCATCCAGAGGAAACCCACGCAGACACAGGGAGAAAGTGCAAACTCCACGCAGACAGTGACCCGAGGCCGGAATTGAACCCGAATCTGAATTGAATCCCTGGCGCTATGAGGCAGCAGTGCTGACCACTGTGCCGCCCTCCATGAACCTCAGATACTTCTATTGCATCAACTACTTTACTTTTATCTACGATCTGTTACTACTTCAAATAATTCAGTGAGATTAATTGAGCAAGACTTTCTAGATGTTTTTCTATTTTGTCCTTTCATATAGACTCTCTTTTTCTTCCTTTCACCAATATTATGCTGACTGGTCTATGATTTCCAGGACGTGTTATATATCCCTCTTCTTGCTAGTTTTCTGCCAGTCCTGTAACACTGCACCCCTTTCTAATTAATGTTAAGTACATATAATCTCTGTTATCTCTTCCCCAGATTCTTCTGAAATGCATGGTTTGCAATTCATTCAGACCAATAATTTTATAATCTGTTTGAATTTATTTAATACTTTGCATTTTAAATGCAGTTTTTATCACTTCATGAACAATGCCATGTTCACCTAATGTGTCTTCCTGGCACATATGAAAGTAAAATAGTCAATTAATATTTCTACCATTTCACTATTGATTTTATCCTCTTTATTCAGCTGGTCCTATTCCCAACCGAACTTTTTACAAAACTAAAATGTGCAGATACTGGCAATTAGTCAGTAGACTGGTCAGTATTTAAAAACTCTGCGACCAGCCTGAACGAGTAAGCTCCTATAGTAACTGACTTTGTTAGTAAGTGTGTAGAAGACTGTGTGCCAAAGAAGCAAATCTGTGTGTTTCCCAACCAGAAACCATGGATGAACACGGATATCTACTGCCTGCTGAAATTCAGGTCTGAAGTGTTCAATTTAGGTGACCCTAACCCTGTACAAGAAAGCCAGATATGATTTACAGAGATCCATCAAAGATGCCAAAAGACAGTGCCAGACCAAGCTGGAATCCAAGGCTAGCCACAAAGACTCCCGCCAACCAAGGCAAGGTCTGCAAGGCATTACAGGCTACAAGATGAAGACAGGTAAAATGGCTGGCTCCAATGCACCCCTCCCCGATTTAGCTCAACACATTCTATGCTCATTTTTGAGCAAGAGGTCAGCGAGAGCACGGCCTCCAATCTGGAAGCCTCCAAACCTGTGTTGTAGGGAAAAATCCCTTGTACCAGTGCATTCAAGGAAGTCGAGTCGCAAGGCAAGGTTCAAAGCGTTTTTCTTTATTGTACAATTACTGGGATCCCAGGGAGAACCGCGTAGCCAGCTTAGAAACAGTGGCTTGGCCACGTTGATCTCAATAGTTCATAGAAAGAGAAATCATAGAAACCCTACAGTGCAGAAGGAGGCCATTTGGCCCATCGAGTCTGCACCGACCACAATCCCACCCCAGGCCCTACCCCCACATATTTACCCACTAATCCCTCTAACCTACGTATCTCAGGACTCTAAGGGGCAATTTTTAACCTGGTCAATCAACCGAACCTGCACATCTTTGGACTTATACATTTGCTCTGGATATTTATAGGAATCCAAATTCGAGCGGGAACATTTGCTCATACATTTTTACAATACCTAAAAAGTGGCCTGTCTGGTCAGGAAGTTCCCTGGGAGGTTTGTCAATTTGCATCTGTATGGTGTGTGTCCGTGTTAATAGGACTGCCTGTTCTTGCCCCGGTGTTTTAATGTGTTTCCCATTATCCTCTCGATGTGTCCCCTTATCTAAATCGACCTCTGCTGTTTTGTGTCTGTATTCTATGCTTGCGAGATTAGGTGTTAATGTCATTTTGTCCTGCTGTGTGTAGGGGGATTTAATCTAATCTTTTATTCTTTTTATCCTGGTTTATTAAGTTTCTTTGCCTGCTTTGGCCATTTTATTCCCGTAATATTTTATTGACAGTACAATTATGCCATATATCCCACTGCCAGGTCTTGACTCGCAGATATCCCGATCTTCTGGCCAAGGGCCGGTTTAAAATGCAGCTTCGTGCTGTTGCTGGGCAGAATAAGGATCTTTTGTCGGCTTTGAAATTAAAGGTCTCTCAGCTGTGCAGAGGGGGATTTAAACGAATGTCCATTCGGATGTTCCCCTCTGCATTGTGGGCACGTTATGAATGGTGCCAATCAGTCCAATAAATGAATATATTTAATGAGGTGAATATTGATGAGATAATAAAAATATGGCTTTTGGAAAATGGCCTACTTCACCTGTATCCGAGGTCACCATTGCCAACGTTAGAGTAGCCTTCTCAAAGGTCAATCCAGGAAAACAATTGGCCCAGAACGGATACCCGGAATAGCACTCGGGGCCCTGCGCAGACCAGCTGACTGCGGTATTTGCAGACATTTTCAACCTCTCTTTACACCAATCTGAGGTTCCTACCTGCTGAAAACGACCATCATCCAGGTACCAAAGAAAAGCCAGGCAGCATGTCTTGGTGACTATCGTCCAGTGGCTCTGGCATCCATCATTATGAAGTGCTTCAAAAGGTTAGTCATGCCACAAATCAATTCCTGCCTCCCTGACTGCCTGGATCCACTACAGTTCACCTATCGCCGCAACAGGTCCACAGCAGACGCCATTTTCCTGGCCCTACACTTAACCCTGGAACACCTAGGTAACAAAGACAGCTGTGTCAGACTGCTATTCATAGACTACAGCTCAGCCTTTAACACCATTTATTCCTACAAGACTCGCCTCCAAACTTTGGTGCTTGGGACTCAGCTGCTCCCTCTGCAACTGGATCCTAGATTTCCTAACCCACAGACCGCAGATAGGCAACAACAACACCACCTCCACAATCATCCTCCATACCAGTGCTCCACAAGGCTGTGTCCTCAGCCCCTTACTACACTTCTGATACACCTTTGACTGTATGGTCAAATTCCCCTCCAACTCGATTTTCAAGTTTGCTGATGACACCACTGTTGTGGGTCGTATCTCAAGCAATGACGAAACACAGTACAGGAAAGAGAGAATCTGGTGAACTGTTGCGACGATAATAATCTCTCCCTCAGTGTCAACACAACAAAGGAGATAGTCATCGACTTCAGAAAGCGTAGTGGAGGGCATGCCCTGTCTACATCAATGGGGATGAAGTAGAAATGGTCGAGAGCTTCAAATTTTTAGGTGTCCCTCCATGCAGACACTATTGTTAAGAAAGCCCACCAATGCCTCTCTCAGGAGACTAAGGAAATTTGGCATGTCCTCTACAACTCTCAACTCGTACAGCTGCACCATAGAAAGCATTCTTTCCCGTTGTATCACGGCTTGGTATTGCTCCTGCTCTGTCCAAGACCGCAAGAAACCACGAAAGGTCGTGAATGAAGCCCAGTCGATCACTCAAACCAGCCTCCCATCCATTGACACTGTCTACACCTCCCGCTGCCTCGGAAAAGCAGCCAACATAACCAAGGACCCCACGCACCCCAGACATGCGCTCTTCCACCCTCTTGCGTCAGGGGAAAAAGATACAAAAGTCTTAGATCATGTGCCAACTGACTCATAAACAGCTTCTTCCCTGCTGCCATCAGACTTTTGAAAGAACCTACCTCGCATTAAGTTGATCTTTCTCTACACCTAGCTATGACTGTAACACTACATTCTGCACTCTCTTGTTTCCCTATGCTTTGTATAGCGTGCAAGAAACAATACTTTTCACAGTATACTAATACATGTGACAATAATAAATCAAATCAAAACTGAAAATTTTTGGTTTATTAATTGCAGTGGATAATGAAAGAATATTACACAGATTGGGGCTATCAAGATAAACCCATGACGTGGCACTATGGCACACACTCCTGCCCACAGGATAACAATGACTGAGCTACACAGCATCAGGGAGCCCTTGTGGGGTCCAATGCAATCAGTCAGAGCCTTAAACAGCACCTCAAAACCGCTGAACAATGGAAGGATACCCTAGAAAGAGATGAAGATCAAAATACAATCCCAGATCCAAGACGGGGTGTGACAGTGTAGACTCACTTAGGAACAGAGCAACATGGCCTCCGAGTGCAGATAAAACAGTCCAGGTATCTAAATGAACTGTTGGGCCCCACAGGTAACAGGATACCTTCCACTAGGAGTATAATCTTCATACTTTCTGAATACACATTTTCAAAATAGCTGCTACCCTTACCTACACAGCCAAAGAAAGTAAGAGATATTGAGACACAGATTTTAAAAAAGAGCCAATAAGCCAAATATTCTTGCACCACGCTTGGGCTCACAACAAAACCAGCTTCCTTCATTTCCATCCACACCAGAGTTGCTGCTTAAGCCCCATTGTCAGTTGGAAAATTTAACCTGTCTTCTGCCAAGGAGACCCCCACCAACCGGAAGAAAATAAATAGTCAAGACATCTACAAACGGGATATTGTGAGCAGATATAATCCTCCCAACAAGTTGAGGGAAACGCTAAAGGACTAAAGATAACAAGATGGAGCCGATAACAGCCGTAACTTATCCAGATAACAAAAGGAAACCTGAGAGAGAGGAGTACCAGGATGAGACTATAACATAAGACCTTGTTTGACGGTGTATGCCAGTGGTTCTCAACCTTTTCAGTAACACTGCACACTTCAATGGGACAAACAATTCCACAGCATATCCACTTTCTTTCGGATGAATCAATTGCTCATAAACACCACACTTACTTACATTTACTGTGGTTACTTTCTTATTAGAGAGGTTTACAACATAATGCATACCGTTGCAGCGTTTGCCAACTTCTCTCTGCAGATGAGACATTCAGGTAAGGGCCAAGTGGTATCTCCTGTCCATGAAGATCCGCAGGCCATATTCCTCTCATACTATTTCTGAACATTCTTGCTTTTTCCTCTTGGGTTTCAGATGCTTCATCAATGATTGAATAATCAGAGGAATCAAACTTATCTAATAAAATAAAGGGGGGTCGGTTTAAGACAGAGTTGAGGAGGAACAACTTCTCCCAGAGGGTGGTGAATCTCTGGAATTCTCTGCCCACTGAGGTGGTGGAGGCTACCTTGCTGAATATGTTTAAAGCGCGGATGGATGGATTCCTGATCGGTAAGGGAATTAAGGGTTATGGGGATCAGGCGGGTAAGTGGTACTGATCCACGTCAGATCAGCCATGATCTTATTGAATGGCGGGGCAGGCTCGAGGGGCTAGATGGCCTACTCCTGCTCCTATTTCTTATGTTCTTATGTTCTTATCCATTTCTTCTTAGATCCCTTGTCTAACATATTCTCCACTGGATTGGGGAATGGACCTAACCTTCCCACCCAAGGTAACCTTAGGACAATGACTCAATTAAAAGAAGGACCCAATAGGCTAGGAGTACTCGCTCCCGGGCTTCAAGCAAAGCAAACTTCCCCTATCTCCAGTCACACCGGAGGCACCACTCAGGCCCTGCCAGCACAAGCACCCTGCTAAGACACTACTTGCATTATTAAAGTACACTATATCATATAATCCTTCATTATAAATACCAGGATTACAATATAAAAAAGATAAATATCCCACAACTCTGGTGCCATATAACCATCCCAGCATGCTCCCCAATAGAATGATGGAGACCCATTATCTGTTCACAAGCAAATAAATATCTCTTACACACACTGGACCCTAAGGATTTAAATTTGACAAGGGGCAAGGCCCCCTTACCCACCCCACTCCCCCAGTATCATGCAGAAAAACTAAGATTAAATGTAAATGGTAATACATTTTAAACTAAGGTCTCCCTCATTCCACTTCCAGAACGTACCAGTGGATGCATTTAATTATGAATAAATGTAAATCCCCTGGCTGAATAACCGGATTAAAGGCGAGTTATGCCTCAGTGCTCATATATCAAACACCCTTGTCAGGATAAAAAGCAACATCACAAAAAAAATTATAAAAGCCAAAGTCTTGACAGGATTGTCGAGCAAGATTAAGGATCCATCCATAGTTTCATCAAGGTCTCAACACCTCCGTTGTGTCATCACTCAGAAGCCCTGGCAGAAGAAGACCTAAGGCTCTAGCAGGTGGCGAGGTCTCACCGAGTCCAGGCTGCCTCCAGCATTTCTCAATGAATGGGTCAAGACAACACAAGACCAGCGATTGGGATATATAACAGACCCCAGAACTTGAAAACAAGATGCAGTATTATGCCTCTTCCAACTTGATATGTCCAGCCTTCAAATAGTGATAACGAAAGCGTAGCAGCCAGTTCTCAAATTAAGCTGGGAATTTATCCTCAGTTCCCCTCGGAGATTGGGCGAATGGACATTCCTTTTCTGGCCCCATCTCCCAAATTAACCAGATGTCTGACATACCGCATAGCAGGATTTCCAAGGACTGATGATAAGCCTCCACTGAGGAAACTCCTCTCTCAACTAGCAAGAGTCTTTCCTCTGCTTCATCCATTTTTCTTTTGGCATCTTGCAATTCATCAGTGTGAGCACCAATGATTTGTGCCAGAAAGCTGAGACCATCCACAACTTCACTCACAATGGCAGCCATCATCTCCATGCCTGTAACGCGTCAGAGGGTGAGCCCCCTCACCAGCTAAACCAAAAATGCAAACAAGGTCTCACCCTGGCGGGGTCCAACCACTTTGATCAAATGCTGATTTTCTTGACTTTGCTCGGCTCCGTCACCCAAGCTCAACCAGGATCTTCCAGGAACATAGTACAGAGTGTACACTCTAGTATTAGATAATAATGTCACAGAGTCATAGATGTTTACTGCATGGAAACAGACCCTTCGGCTCAACTTGTCCATGCTGCCCAGTTTATACCATTAAGCTAGTCCCAGTTTGGCCCATACATTGGCCCTCTATACCCATCTTACCCATGTAACTGTAACTACTTTTTAAAAGACAAGATTGTACCCACCTCTGCTACTTCCTCTGGCAGCTCGTTCCAGACACTCACCACCCTCTGTGTGGAAACAATTGCCCTCTGGATGGACCCTTTTGTGTATCTCACCTTAAACCTATACCCTCTAGTTTTCGACTCCCCTACCTTTGGGAAAAGATGTTGACTATCTACCTTATCTACACCCCTCATTATTTTATAGACGTCTGTAAGATCACCCCTAAGCCTCCTACGCTCCAGACAAAAAAGTCCCAATCTATCCAGCCTCTCATAACTCGAGGCCTGGTAGCATTCTAGTGTATATACAATCTTTCAAATGTGGCTTTTCCAATGTCTTGTACAACTTCAACAAGACGTCCCAACGTCTGTATTCAATGTTCTGACCAATTAAACCAAGCATGCCGAATGCCTTCTTCGCATCCTGTCCACCTGTGACTACACTTTCAAGGAGCTATGAACCTGTACCCCTAGATCTCTTTATTCTATAACTCTCTCCAACGTCCTGCCATTAACTAAGTCCTGCCCTCGTTCAATCTACCAAAATGCATCATCTCGCATTTATCTAAATTAAACTCCATCTGTCGTTCGTCAGCCCAGTGGCCCAATTGATCAAGGTCCCATTGCAATCCTACATAACTACCTTCCACAGTCCACTATGCTACCAATCTTGGTGTCATCTGCAAACTTACCAACCATGCCTCCTAAATGCTCACCCAAATCATTAATATAAATGACAAATTACAGTGGGCCCAGCACAGATCCCTGAGGTGCACTGCTGGTCACGGGTCTCCAGTTTGAAAAACAACTCCCTACAACCACCCTCTGTCTTCTGTCGTCCAGCCAATTTTGTATCCAATTGGCCAGCTCACCCTGGATCCCATGAGATTTAACCTTATGCAAGAACCTACCATGTGGTATCTTGTCAAAGGCCTTGCTAAAGTCCATGTAGATAACATCGACTGCACTGCCCTCATCTACCTTCTTGGCTACCCCTTCAGAAAACTCAATCAAATTTGTGAGACATGATTTTCCACTCTCAAAGCCCTAATCAATCCTTGCCTCCCTAAATGCCTGTAGATCCTGTCTCTCAGAATACCTCCTAACAACTTGCCCACTACAAATATTGGGTTCACCGGCCTGAAGTTCCCAGGCGTTTCTCCGCAGCCCTTCCTAAACAAAGGCACAACATTTGCCACCTTCCAATTTTCAGGCACCTCGCCTGCAGCTGTCGATGATGCATCAGCATAGTAAAAGGATTAAAAGATGAGTAGCGCCAGACATTTCCACATTTGCATCACATTTACCCGGCCCCCAGAATATTTTTAAGGTGGAAATAGATTGATTCCCTTGCCTAACAAGAAACTAAGGTTTTCGGGGTAGATGGAGAATGTGGAATTCGACACGATCAGCCATGGTTTTATTGAATGGTGGAGCAGGCTTGAGGGGCCCAATGGCCTACTTCTGCTATTTCGTAGGTTCATATGAAACATTTGTGGTAGCTTTTCCTTTGATTAATTGCATAGTTCCTCTTTGCCTTTCTAATTGTTTTGACTGCTTTCCTATTTTTTTTCATATTTTCCCTTGTCATGTTTTCCTGGTATCCATAAGATATGCCTCTTTCCTTGTCCTCAGTTTTTTCCTTGTATCTTCATTCAGTCGTGAGGTCTCCATGTTTCTGGTTTTTAAGCAGAATATTTTTTTCCTAGCCTGAACAATTCTAAATGTTTTAAGTACTATTCTACATCATGTTTACCAATGTTGTTTTCCATTTTATTTTTCCAAGTTCTGTTCTCAGCTCCGCAATCAGCTTCTCTCCAATTTCTTACCCTGCTTTGCCTATGTTCTTAATTATTATCTAAAAAGTATATTGAGATCCAGTAACCAATCCTCCTTTTTGGGCTTAATGCATATTGGGTGAGAAAGGAGCCTAATACTCATAGGAACTTATCCACCTTTTCCTGCCTCTTATGTACAATTAATTTTGGACATCACTTTTTAACTTTCCCTGGTTGTTTTACATATTTCTTCCTCCGTAAGGTAAGACAAATAGGAAGCAGTATAGGCCATTCAGCTCATTAAGCCTGCTCTGCCATTCAATAAAATCGTGGTTAATTTGATTGTAGCCTTAACTCCACTTTCCTGCTTTCTTCCTGAACATTGACTTCTTCCCTCGGGGGCATGTGGTGGGGGCATGTGGTGGAGAGCATTGCACCTCGTAGCCCCATATGCCTGTAAGATGAGTCAGTTTACAGATGCCCAAGATACTTGTGTCCTTGGCAACCTTGTGGAGTCCGTGGACCATGGCATATGTCAATTGACTTGGGCTATGCTCCCTTCTTAGTTTCTTAAATAATATTTTATTTCAGCATAGTTTGTACTTCAGCCCAAGCTCCTGATCTTGGGGCAGCTGGTGTGGAGGCGAGCAAGGAGGGAGGGAGACTTCCTTGTGAACCCCTTCTCCTGAGCCTGGCCAAGTAAGCCATCAACTGATCTAGAACCAAAAGAGAGAATGCTGGAAAATCTCAGCAGGTCTGGCAGCATCTGTAAGGAGATCAACTGAGTTCAACTAATCTAGGCAGTGAGTGATTGGAGGGTGGTCTAGTCCAACTCTTTCCCTCTTCTGTGGCTATCATGATGTTGAGATGCCGGCGTTGGACTGGGGTGAACACAGTAAGAGTTCTAACAAGACCAGGTTAAAGTCCAACAGGTTTATTTGGTAGCAAATACCATTAGCTTTCGGAGCGCTGCTCCTTCGTCAGATGGAGTGGAAATGTGCTCTCAAACAGGGCACAGACACACAATCAAGTTACAGAATACTGATTAGAATGCGAATCCCTAAAGCCAGCCAGATCTTAAACATACAGACAATGTGGGTGGAGGGAGCATTAAGCACAGGTTAAAGAGATGTGTATTGTCTCCAGACAGGACAGCCTGCAAGTCCAGGAGGCAAGCTGTGGGGGTTACTGATAATGTGACATAAATCCAACATCCCGGTTTAGGCCGTCCTCATGTGTGCGGAACTTGGCTATCAGTTTCTGCTCAGCGACTCTGCTGTGTCGTGAAGGCCGCCTTGGAGAACACTTACCTGAAGATCCAAGGCTGAATGCCCGTGACTGCTGAAGTGCTCCCCCACAGGAAGAGAACAGTCTTGCCTGGTGATTGTCGAGCGGTGTTCATTCATCCGTTGTCATTGGTTTCCCCAATGTACCATGCCTCGGGACATCCTTTCTTGCAGCGTATCAGGTAGACAACGTTGGCCGAGTTGCAAGTGTATGGACCGTGTACCTGGTAGATGGTGTTCTCACGTGAGATGATGGCATCCGTGTCGATGATCCGGCACGTCTTGCAGAGGTTGCTGTGGCAGGGTTGTTTGGTGTCGTGGTCACTGTTCTCCTGAAGGCTGGGTAGTTTGCTGCGGACAATGGTCTGTTTGAGGTTGCGCTGTTGTTTGAAGGCAAGAAGTGGGGGTGTGGGGATAGCCTTGGCGAGATGTTTGTCTTCATCAATGACATGTTGAAGGCTCCGGAGGAGATGCCGTAGCTTCTCCGCTCCGGGGAAGTACTGGACGACGAAGGGTACTCTGTCCACCGTGTCCCATGTTTGTCTTCTGAGGAGGTCGGTGCGGTTTTTCGCTGTGGCGCGTCGGAACTGTTGATCGATGAGTCGAGCGACATATCCTGTTCTTATGAGATGCCCTCATATGAACCCTGTCCATGCCCCCAGTTGTATGTTTCATTCAGATCACTTCTCATTATTCTAAACTACTGTGTGTATAGGTCCAATCTGCTCAACCTCCCCTCAAAAGACAAAACCTTAATTTCAATAATCAACCTGATCTTTCTCTGAACTGCTTCACATGCAACAATATCCCTTCTTGAGTAAAAAGATCAGAAATGTACACCACTCAAGGTGGAGTCTCTCCCCTGTGCAGTTGTTGCAAGGTTTTTATACCCCATCCCCTTGCAATAACGGCAAATATTCCATTTACCTTTTGAATTACTTGCTGCATCTGCATGCTAATTTTGTGATTCGGGTACAAGGACATCCAGATCCCCCTCTACTGCAACATGCTGCAGTCTTTCTCCACTTAAATTCAATTTTGCTTTTCTATTTATTGTAACTGGGATGGGAGGAGTGCACAATTTATCTAGGCCTACTATTCTGCAAGTCACACCATTAGTTTAAAAGTTTACTTCACTTGCCAACATGGCAAATTATTAGACCCAGAATATAAGACGTTAACCAAGGTTATTTCAGTAAATTCAGAATGATTGATTTAATAAAAAATACAGTTTTTTTTTTAACAAGTTGCAAGAGCTGGTTAGTTCACACAACAGTACCCTGGAAGTATAACTATCTATTCCTTTTTAAAAATACCCCTGCACACACATGTGTACACCAGAGCCTTTATAAAATAAAGGATAAAGTTTGCAGGGTTTCAATACTGGCAATCTGGAGCTCCCTCATGTGAGGTCCCAATAGGTGTCTGGAGATTCTCACCAACCCAACTTTGGCATGGAGGAGAATACAGAGCTGAATCAATTACTCTTGTCTCAACTTCACAGGTTTCCAAGTTCAGACAAATTATACTTGGGTGAGGATTCTCTGGCGAAGATTCTCTGGCTGCAGGTTGATAACCACACACAATTTCAGACAAGGCAGAAAGAGAACAAATTGTTTAGCATTCCCTCTTCTCTGCTTAATCTCCAAAACGGTGTTCAAAATCAAAAGGTCCAAAACCAAAAGGTCCAAAACCTAAACCCTGTTTCTGTTGCAGTTCAAACAACCAAATGGCTATTTCACCCAACCCACAAGAACCATGCTGATCAGGTAGCTGATTTCCGAGAAAATGCATGCTTGGTGACAATGCAAGTTGAACTTATGACCGTCTTTGAAAAAAAATCCAAGTGTCCAAATAATAAATAGTATAAATAAAGATGTGGGTTGGGATTTTCTGGTCCTTCCCACCAGCAGGATCTTCTGGTTCCAAGAAAGGTGACCTCCTGCGGCGGATTCTCAGGCAGCGGACGGGTGAGTCGCGCAAAACACCACAGACATCGAGAGGACCGGAAGATCTGCCAAGGGCAAGGCACCTCTGCTGCCAGAAAACACTCCGCAGCGGGTTGGGGCAGCAAAATCCCACCCATGATTGTTCCTAACTTATTCTTCCTGACTTATACATTCTGTATACAAAAAACTGGGGGCATGGACAGGGTGGATAGGGAGCAGCTGTTCCCCTTAGTTGAAGGGTCAGTTACAAGGGAACAAGTTAAAAGTGAAGGGTGGGAGGTTTAGGGAGGATTTGACAAAAAACATTTTTACCCAGAGGGTGGTGGCAGCCTGGGATGCACTGCCTGGGAGGGCGGTGGAGGCGGGATGCCTCGCATCCTTTAACAAGTACCTGGATGAGTACTTGGCATGCCATAACATTCAAGGCTCTGGGCCAAGTACTGGCGAGTGGGATTGGGTAGGCAAGTCAGGCATCGGTGCAGACTCAAAGGACCTCTACTGAACTATAGTATTCTGTGATTCTGCCTCCTGGTAGCTTCACGTAAAAATCCTCAATCTTTGGAATCTGATAACTGTACAGCTTCGCTGCTTGATCAATAGTCAATTTGTACTACTGACAAATGCCACTGTTCTGGCCTTATGACTTCTAATTTTTCCAAACTTTTTAAGTTCTGCCTTGACTTTGTGATGCAAGGCGTATGGTGCTGGGTGAGCTCTGTGAAATATGGGGGTAGCATCAGAATTTATGTAGATTTTAGCCTTGATGCCTCATTCTGCCTAATTTGTTTTGAAAGATCTCAGGTTGTGTTTTTAAAACTTCTTGTGGTAAACTGTCATCAGTTATACTAAAGATCACTAGCCAGTTCAATTTTATTTGAGGCAACCAGTCTCATCCCATGAGACTCGTCCCTGGCCTTTCACAAGGTAGTTGAGCAGACTGGTGTTGATAAGTCACTGGCACAAATGTAGTTGAAAATTTTTAGGGTTTCCCCCATAGCCCTTGTATTACTTTTGGGGTTGAACTCCGCCTTGAAGGTATTTCAGTGTCTGCTCCCCTATGCTGGTAGCAGAAGCACCGGTATCTACTCCCATGCTTAATGGCTGCCTCTTTACCAGGGATACTATTATGATTGGAGCCGGTTTACTGATCTTAACATTATTCAATTGATATATCCGATTCCTCTTCTGAATCGTATTCTAGATTATGCACTGGAGTCGAGGTTTTTTGTTTAAGCCAGGTGCATTCTGTTTGGCTTGGCACTTAATTCAGACGTGGTTTCTCCAATTGCAGCCAAAACAGGTCGAATCCCAGAATTTACATTTTTTCCTGGGGGTGATCTCCCCCGCACGTAGAGCATTCATCAAAATTTCTAGGTTGTTGACCCATTTTCCCTGTCCCCTACCTTGCTCAGTGAGTTTCTGCTCCCTTCTGTGCACTCAGCTCTGCCCTCCTGACTTGAAAGAGTTTTTGTGCCATAGCTGATTTACCTCACCAGTACATATCACTAACTCGAGCACCTCTCTCCACACCTTCAATCACTTGAACTATTTCCATGCCTGCTTTTAGGGAAGAAAATCTGCTGTCCTTTCTCTTACTCCAGATCCATAGTAATGTGGTTGACTTTAACTGCCCTCTGAAATGGCTTAGCAAGCCACTGGTTTAAGGATGATTAGGGATGGGCTGGCCTTGCCAGTAGCACCCACATCCCATAAAAAAAGATTAAAATCACCTTGCTTAAAAGCCCCCAATAGTTATTGATGTATAACTCTCCCACAATGTAGCTACTGACAGGGGCCTATAAACCACTCCCACTAAGATGTATTTTCTTTGCTACCAAAATAGGGAATGCTGGAAAATCTCAGCAGGTCTGGCAGCATCTGTAAGGAGAGAAAAGAGCTGATGTTTCGAGTCCAAATGACCCTTTGTCAAAGCTTTTGCTTTTGAGGGCAGGAGAGATTAAATGGCAAAGATCTCATGGAACAAAAACTAAAGGGAGTGGTAATGGTTGTTATAAAGGAACAAAGCATTGGTCCAGAGTAAGTGTTAATAGCAAAATGAAGGACAGCTCTATGAATCCAAAACATGAATCCAAAACATGAAAACTTGATAGCTGGCACTTAGCAAGAAAAACTAAAATAATGCAAAATGGAGGACGGAGTTCATGATCTGAAGCTGTTGAACTCTGTGTTAAGTCCAGAAGACCGTAAAGTGCCTAAACGAAAGACGAGGTGTTCCTCAAATTTGTTGAGTTTCATTGGAACATTGCAGTAGGCTAAGGACAGAAACGTGAGCATGAAAGCAAAGTGGCGGATTAAAAAGGCAAGCAATCAGAAAGTTGAGATAATGCTTGTGGACTGCACGGAGGTGTTCTGCAAAGTAGGCACCCAGTCTCCGTTTTGTCTCTAATATAGAGGGGATGTAATGATATGACATCTTTAATGTCTCCTCTCTATTCCTGCCTTTTTTGTTGTTGTACCTGACCCTCCTCCCCCTCCTTCATTACTCCATTTAAACCCATCGCATTTCTGCCTCTCTTTAGTGATTAAGAGTCATGTTGGACTCAAATCATTAACCCTGTTTCTCTTTTCACAGATGCTGCCAGACATGTGGAACTTTTCTAGCATTTTGTTTTTATTTCACATTTCCAGCATCTGCAGTATTTTGCTTTTGTTTGACCTCTTTCTTCTTCCTATCTATGTTTTTGGTACCCACGTGGACCACAATAATTGGATCCTTCCCTCATGCCCTGTCTTACCCTCATACCAAGCAAGCAAGCAACGCAGCCGTCGTGCGGCACAGTGGTTAGCACTGCTGCCTCACAGCGATAGGAACCTGGGTTCAATTCTGGCCTCGGGTCTATATGTTCTTCCTGTGTCTGCCTGGGTTTCCTCCGGGTGCTCCGGTTTCCTTCCACAGTCCAAAGATGTGCGGGTTAGGTTGATTAGCCATGCTAAACTGCCCCTTAGTGTCATGGGGATTAGCAGGGTAAATACGTGAGGTTACAGGGATAGGGCCTGGGTGGGATTGTTGTCAGTGTAGGCTCGATGGGCTGAATGCTGACCTCCTGTACTGTAGGGATTCTATGACTCGTGATGTCAATTGCTTAGCACAATGTCTGTCCTCTACTACATTGACATTTCTTACTCCTCCCTTCACTTCAAATGATTCCCTGCACCACAGTTCTGTTGCCAGTTTACTCATCTTTCCTAAAACTCACCAATCATCTATCGACACCTAATTAATGCCCCCAGACCTCAGCTATCCGGTTTTATCGACTTCAGCTCCCTTCCTTGGACCACTCCTATTTGTATGGCCAGAACAGCACCTCCTCCCTCCATCTATTTCAACCTCCAGCTACCACCTTCATGCAACTTGCTTCATGCATCTGCTAAACCTCCTATATTTATACGAGCTCAGATTCCAGTGAGCTAAGTCAGCCACTGCTAGCTAGGGAACCAGTTCAAACCAGTTACCTAATCAACTTGCTGCAGCTGCCTCTTCCACCATTAGGTGGTCTGTAATCTGTAGACTATCCTCTCTTATTGTGATTGATCCTTTATCTTTGATCTTGTCCACATGGATCCTGTTTCAGCCATACTGATAGTTGTCACTTTTTTCTGCTGGCTACATGTACTAAGTACAGCAACTCCACCGCCCTTTTTCCCTCCATCTTTTCTAAATATGTTACACCCTGCCATGTTTAATTCCCAGTCTGTATATTCCTGTGTTTTGTATTCGTGTCTCTGTAATCCCTACCCATATCTGGTTCCTCGCAATTTATTATTGCCTCCAGTTCTCTTATTTCATTGTGTACAAAAATAGCAATGATGTTTTTGTTGGAATGGTGGTATTTACATGGTGTTTCTCACTGGGCCAATAGTGCCATACATCAGACAATTTAACCTTAAACCTTTCTATTTTGTGTTCCTCCTTTGATTTACAAATTATTATTCATTTCATTATGAAACAAAATTGTACGGTCTTGATGATACTGGATTGTAAAGAATGGTCAAACATCACAAATAGCATGTGATCCATTTGTCACATTATCAAACCTCCAAGAATGCATCAAACTAAATTTGACAACCTTACTTTCCTTTGCTTATCCATTCACTTTCTAAGCCCCTCTCTCCTTTGATCACCTGCTCACATATTAAACTCTCCCCTTGCTTGTCTGCTGTCTCCAGCCCCTTCTTTATATGGCTAGTTCGCACTCTCAACCACCTCCCTGCTCCCATAAGTCTGTTCATTCTCTCCAATCCTCTTTCCCCCTTACCAGCCTGCTCACCCTTTGCACCTCCTCCAAAACCCATGGCATGCTTATTCTCAATGTCCCCTCCCCTACCCATGCCATGCACAATCTCTCTCCAACCCCTTCCCAGAGCCTGTTTGGTCTCTGTAGCCTATCTTTCCCCACAGCCTGCTATATACATGCGCGCACGCGCGCACACACACCCCTGCCACCCCCAGTCTCCTGCCCACCGTAGCTTTTATTATATATGAATTATTCTCTCTTTTTGAAAGCAAATAGCTTTTGCCTGCCCCTTGGGAGGTAGTGTGTGCTCATGTATCTACTCTTGTGTATGTAACCATACCTCACTTCCACTGTTGAGCATTTAATTTGTGATTCCTGCTAATTGATAATGCACATCTCCTCGCTAGCACAAATTACCTGTTTTCAACTGAGTTCATGGTATCAGAAACAAGTCCTGTCCTGTCCTTTCCTACTGGAAGGCTAGCTTTAAAAAAAATCTAAATATGGGCTGGTGGATTGGCAATAGAAATTGTGGGGCAGTGTGCTGCCATCCATCAGTGTTGAGAGTCAGCAGGCTTTTTCTCAGCTGATGACAGATCAGCTGTGTACTGCCAACATTTCATGTTCTTGAACTTGATCAGTTTTGTAGAGTTCCTTTTCTCCCCTACATGAGAATTATTTTGTGTGTGTATTGACATGTATTTTTCAGTTAAAATCTCTTCATAAGGGGCAGCATGGTGGCACAGTGGTTAGCACTGCTGCATCACAGTGCCAGGGACCCGGGTTCAATTATGGCCTTGGGTGACTATCTGTGTGGAGTTTGCACGTTCTCCCTGTGTCTGCGTGGGTTTCCTCCGAATGCTCCAGTTTCCTCCCACACTCCAAAGATGTGCAGGTTAGCTGGATTGGCCCTGCTAAATTGCCCCTTAGTGTTCCACGATATGTATAGGTTAGGGGGATTAGTGGGGAAAGTACGTCGGGTCACGGGTACCTGGTTACGAGTTGGCGCAGACTCGAAGGGCTGAATGGCCTCCTGCACTGTAGGGATTATGTGATTTCATTCTATGATAAATGCAAGTTATATATCACATCTGTACATTTTTAAAAAATAAAAGCCAGTGTCCATGTCTGTATCTCAATTACAAAGGCAAATGGCTTTTTGTCTTAAACATTTATTACCAACAACATGCACGTGTTGGGCAGTAAATTTACTGAATGATTTAATTTGATGTTATGCTCTGTTTGAGGTAGTGCTGGTGGGTAATTACTCTTCTGGATGGGCCAACTGCCCATCTGCACTGAATTTGTTCATAAGTGACAAATTAGTGCTGTCGCTCCTTAGTCCTGTATACATTCCAAACTAATCCCCATAAACCCGTATCAATTTCAAACTAAATCTATGACCCCATTGTCTTCCCCTCACCCTGTGTCAGTTCCAAACTAATCCCACTGCCCCATGCTCTCCCCTAACCCTTTATCAAAAATTCCAAGCTAATCCCATTTCCCTGGTAATGTTGAAAATCTGTGATCCAGAACTAGACTCGCCCATAGCCACGCTGTTCCAGAATGATGATAGCACTGGCACCTGCCCAATAATGTGGAAATTGCCCAGTTATGTCCATCTACCAAAAGCAGGACAAATCCAGTTAGGCTAATTACCACTCATCAATCTACTCTCGATCATCCTCTTTAACCTTTTCTCTCTTTTTATCCCCATTTGTTCAGATGTGACTCTTCTGATTCCTTATGGATACTGAACAGTCTGCCAATTTTCCTTTGCTATGAGCAGCCTGTGTGTATTGTATGTAGAGATGCCTGTAGTGATTGGTAGTAATCCTCTAATTCCAGTCTATTATGAGAAGCTGAAGTATGTTATCTGTCTATGAACATGCACAGTGAGAAATTTCAAAAACAATTTTACAATGTTGGAGAAATGGGTGCGTTACTATGACTACTACAACTGTCCAATTTTGTGTAAAGCTCAGGGCACTCAATACAGCAAGCCAGACTCAGTATCATTTCTGAATAGTTTGGTCTTCATTTTAATTGGTTTCAGTTTGTATTGTAGAGGTTCTGCTGAGTACTGATTTGGTGATGTTCTGGAAACTAACACAAGTAATGACAAAATACACCAAGCGTGCTGCATAAAACTCATTGCGATAAATCTACAATAACACTGGATAGATTGTGTAGCTTCCAGTTAAATCCAGATCAGATCCACCAGTCTATTTCTGCATCAAGATGCTTTGACCCAAGCCGAACCTCGCACGCCAGACATGTAATAGCATGAATACAATGTCTCCATCCTGTCTTGGGCATTTTATCATAAATGAAGACCACACATGAACTTATTTATTTACAAACCATCTACTTTGATCAGAAGTTATCCTAAAAATCACACTTCAATTACTTGCCATGAACCCAGTGCAGTTTCTGTATATCAATGCTGTAAGCCAGACAGATATTAACTTCAACAGCAGGCTTCAACTTGCATCATAGAAATATATCTTGTACACCTTGGTGTGCATTGTAAATATTCACAATTTGTAAATCGAGTCTATGTAGCAGGAAGCTACTGACCTGTGAAGGCAACCTGTTAACTCCAGGGGTGGTATGTGGAACATAGCATGTACTGTGTTATATCTCCATTTCTTTTGTGGAGTTATCGTGGTTTTGACACTCGAATTATTAAAATCTCTTCCTACTCCATCCCTGGCTGTGATTGGTAAACATAGCTGGATGAGGACTGGGAGTTGTTGTGCATGGCTTGGTGTCACACTGGGTGTTGTCATCATTCATTGTTTCTAGGGAGTAGGTAAAGTCAGTTTAGCACTTAATATCAGCAGCAGAGAAACAAACAATGGTACAACCCCAGATTGGGCCTGATTCCAGCGCCTCCAAAATACCTACACAAAGTTACTCCACTTTCAGCACAATGCTGATGCACATGGATGTGCAATTGATAATTCCATGATGCATATAACAACCCTGTTGCACCATACTGTCGGCAGACTTTTCTTTCAATCAAAACACTACATTTATTCACAAGTTTGCATTTGGTGGCTGAGAAGAAAGATCTGCTGGTACCAGTTGATAATATTTGTGGGACAATTGTTATGGAATTACCTGAATACTGCAACTACTTCCTGCCTCATGCAAGTCTTACTAATAGATAAGACCATAAGACATAGGAGCGGAAGTAAGGCCATTCGGCCCATCGAGTCCACTCCACCATTCAATCATGGTTGATTTCAACTCCATTTACCCGCTCTCTCCCCATAGCCCTTAATTCCTCGAGAAATCAAGAATTTATCAATTTCTGTCTTGAAGACGCTCAACGTCTCGGCCTCCACAGCCCTCTGTGGCAATGAATTCCACAGACCCACCACTCTCTGGCTGAAGAAATTTCTCCTCATCTCTGTTCTAAAGTGACTCCCTTTTATTCTAAGGCTGTGCCCCCGCGTCCTAGTCTCCCCTGTTAATGGAAACAACTTCCCTACGTCCATCCTATCTAAGCCGTTCATTATCTTGTAAGTTTCTATCAGATCTCCCCTCAACCTCCTAAACTCCAACGAATACAATCCCACGATCCTCAGACGTTCATCGTATGTCAGGCCTACCATTCCTGGGATCATCCGTGTGAATCTCCGCTGGACCCGCTCCAGTGCCAGTATGTCCTTCCTGAGGTGTGGGGCCCAAAATTGCTCACAGTACTCCAAATGGGGCCTAACCAGTGCTTTATAAAGCCTCAGAAGTACATCCCTGCTTTTGTATTCCAAGCCTCTTGAGATAAATGACAACATTACATTTGTCTTCTTAATTACGGACTCAACCTGCAAGTTTACCTTTAGAGAATCCTGGACTAGGACTCCCAAGTCCCTTTGCACTTTAGCATTATGAATTTTGTCACCGTTTAGAAAATAGTCCATGCCTCTATTCTTTTTTCCAAAGTGTACGACCTCGCACTTGCCCACGTTGAATTTCATCAGCCACTTCTTGGACCACTCTCCTAAACTGTCTAAATCTTTCTGCAGCCTCCCCACCTCCTCAATACTACCTGCCCCTCCACCTATCTTTGTATCATCGGCAAACTTGGCCAGAATGCTCCCAGTCCCATCATCTAGATCGTTAATATATAAAGAGAACAGCTGTGGCCCCAACACTGAACCCTGCGGGACACCACTTGTCACCGGTTGCCATTCTGAGAAAGAACCTTTTATCCCAACTCTCTGCCTTCTGTCTGACAGCCAATCGTCAATCCATGTTAGTACCTTGCCTCGAATACCATGGGCCCTTATTTTACTCAGCAGTCTCCCGTGAGGCACCTTGTCAAAGGCCTTTTGGAAGTCAAGATAGATAACATCCATTGGCTCTCCTTGGTCTAACCTATTTGTTATCTCTTCAAAGAACTCTAACAGGTTTGTCAGGCACGACCTCCCCTTACTAAATCCATGCTGACTTGTCCTAATCCGACCCTGCACTTCCAAGAATTTAGAAATCTCATCCTTAACGATGGATTCTAGAATTTTGCCAACAACTGAGGTTAGGCTAATTGGCCTATAATTTTCCATCTTTTTTCTTGTTCCCTTCTTGAACAGTGGGGTTACAACAGCGATTTTCCAATCCTCTGGGACTTTCCCTGACTCCAGTGACTTTTGAAAGATCATAACTAACGCCTCCACTATTTCTTCAGCTATCTCCTTTAGAACTCTAGGATGTAGCCCATCTGGGCCCGGAGATTTATCAATGCCTTTTAACTCTTACTTTTCCATCTGTTTACATGCTTGCATACTTAATCAGTGAGTGTTGTGCAAATAATTCTGATTATCTCTAAAGGCAGGCTACCAATGGTGCATTGAATGAAACACATTGAAACTTAAGAGTAGTCACTGAAGTGCTTGATGGTTGATGCTCTGTTTCTGTTGAAGCTCCTGATAAAGGTTCTTACATTTCTCTCTCTGCACAAGGATTGTCTGCAGACAATTTACACCTCATGACTTGTTACAGTTTCAAGTATCCTACTGTAGTTTCTGAGACCACCGGATGCATGAGCGAATTACTCACTTTGCTTCACTGTGTCTGAAAACTGCGCCATGCACATTTTTTTACAGTTCCTATTGTACATCGGGCTATTTTCCACCTCCACTGTCCCACTGCCTAGGCAGGAAAGTTGCTGCGCTAACAGGAAGTGTCTGTACACTGTAATAGAGCAGCCTCTGTCAATTCATGGAAAGATCCTGAGGGCCCACAGTCGTTCTCAGTGACGCACCTGTGAATGTTGGGCCATGTCAGCAATTAGCACATCCTGAGATTAGATCGAAACCTGCACTCATCAGTCGAAATGATTGAACACGCTCATTTAGAAAGCCTGTTTGCTGCCTGGCGAATCTGGCTCAGCATCTGCTTTCAAATGAATGCCCTCTGTCTCTTCCATCAGAGAGATTTTTAGCCCTGTGTATACCTCGCATTCTCTGTCACAAGCATCCAACAGTTCATTCTACTTCAGGCACCATGCTTGGAACAATTTGATTGGAATGGTTCCATTTCTGAGCCTGGCAAGTCTGTTTGTAATTTAAATCATTATTTTCTAATGGATTTATTCAAATTAATTGTGGCTTCATACAGTCCACGCTTTAAGCTGCATGCTATGAGGAAACTTCTATAAGGAGTAAAAAGTACTCGGTAAAGTGTACACATAATAATCCCATGCTATTAACTCTTGTATTAATAGCAATCCCAGGCCCAATCCAACATCTTGGATATACAATGTACTTTCAGCGAGGCTCTTCTACTCCTACATATAGCTGTGTTAGTATATACCCATTGTCTATTAATGGTAGAATTCAGGGAGCTGGTCCCATGAAATCATGCCCTAGCAAGATTTGCTGTATTTCGGAGAAGAGAAAATGAAGGGGATTGGATAGGCGAAGGATAAACAAATGTCGTTATAGCAAAAAGGATGTCAAAGAAAAGATAAATTTACATTTGTATAGTGCCTTTTGTAACTTCAGGTGCTATATACCCATTGAAATACATTTTGATGTCAGTGTTCTCATGGAGGAAACACACATGCTAAAAGACATTCAGCTGTCCACAGACAGACATACCTTGTGCTGACCACACCAGGCAGAAACCTTCAGTCTGGCAATGATGCAAAAACTGATCCCTATGCCAAGGCACGGCAAGAAGGACCAGCTGCAGTCAGACAAGGTGTTGCTCTGTCCTGGCACCTTCAGGTCAAAACCATGCAGGTACATATGCAGGATGGCAATGAAATGCAGCATTTTTCATGGCTTCACATTTCAAAATGCTTTACAGTCAATAAAGTATTTTTGAATCCTTGTCACTGGTATAATGTTGGATATGCTCTGTCAGCAAGATCCCACAGCAATGAAGTAATGATCAGATAATCTAAGTGAAGTTGAGGGATAAATTTTGGCCAGGATACCAGGGCGATATGTAGTTCATATACCTCGTGAGGAATATTGCCACGGGATCTCTTACAACTGTGATTGAGAGAGCAGATGAGGACTAGGTTTAAATATCTCATCTCTGAAGCGGAACCATCAATGTAACACTCTTGATCATGTGCTCAGACATCTGAAGTGCATTTTGAACCTAGAACTTGCTGACTCAAAGTTGAGTGGGACCATTGTACCAAGGCTAAGTCTTTAATCTATCTACTGAGGATCAAATGATGCAGAATGTCATAAAGTAGACCCTTGTCAGAGGCTAGAACCAAGTCAACAAATAGGTGCACCCAGAAACAAGTTACTGCGGATAGTGGAATCTGAAACAAAAACAGAAAATGCTGGAAAATCTCAACAGATCTGACGGCATCTGTGAAGAGAAAACAGAGTTAATATTTCCAGTCTGAATGACTTCTGTCGAAAGGTCACCCAGACTTGAAACATTTACGTCTATCTCTCCACAGATCCTGTCAGACCTGTTGAGATTTTCCAGCATTTTGTACGTGTTGACCACAGTCACATGCTGGGTTCTCTTTGAAATTCCATTTGTGGAGAAGGTGGGATGTCCTTGCAAGGATTTGCATGTCCTTGCAGATCCTTTTTTGAGAGTAGACAACAGTTTGAGGGAGGTCGAACTCTGGAGACGACTATCAAATCACTCACCAGGTATTTGCTGTCAATATTGCTATCAACCCAGAGGTTGTGCTATTTGTCCTTTTGGTCAAAATGTCTCATTCAAAGCATTCGCCGTGTCCAGCTGTTTAGAGTGGCTGCGCTCTGCCCACACAGGGGAGCAGTCTTCTGTGGAGGAGTACACAATGAAGGCTAGAGTTGAAGCGTGTGTGCACTGGAGATTTAGCTGGTGACTACTGATTCTGGATAAAGCTTACTTGGTGTTTTCTGTGACACTTTTCAGGTGTTCATGGTACATGCGGCTGCAGCCAAGGGTAGTTTCAAAGTGTTTATGCAGTTCACCGTTAGCCTATCTGTTGCTAAGGTGGAATCAGTGATTGTGGCCTCAGTTGAGTTCGGATGGAGATGCCAGTCGTTGAAATATTGTTGATCACTAAGTCCTACGACAAAGTGCTGCTGAGATCGTCAGATTTGGATGCCTGAGCAGCAAAGACCAGATCAGCTGCATATAAAAATTTCTTGGAGGTGATGGGAGGGATGTCATTCACAGATACTGGGAACGAAGCTTTTGGGAACTTCATCACTAAGGGTCCTTGTGGAGCTTGTTTGGTGTCCAAGTGAAATCCTGTATCATCGATAGCTCAGCATTGAAGAAGGGTTAGGCATTGTACCCTGCCACTGGGAAAAATCACGCTGTTAACAGAAGACCATGTTTCTGCACAGGTCATATGTTGATGAAAGTCGGTGTATACAATATCTGTCTTGCACATGTGTTGTTAGCCAGTCTCTGTGAATATTAAGTGCTAGTACTTGGTCAAACCGATTCCTATCATCCTGCAACTGTTTGATCGTTAGGGAAATTGGGCTTCACCAGTCGAGAGAATCTGGACAGGAGGAGACAGTGAAACGGTTTATAAGAGGTACATAGCAGAGATATGGTCTGACAACTAACTAGGTGAGCAGCCGATTTCCCTGGCTTTAAGGTGGACATGACTTTAGTCCCTCCCCAGTTGAATGGAATTATACCATTTGCCTGGATGTTAGTAAAGAAAGAAGCCAACCAGTCACTTCCATAAGGTCCCAGGTTCTTCAGGAATTCAGGATAGATGCCATTTATTCCTGCTTTCATTGCTTTAATGGAGGAAAGGCCTGTGCTCGTACAGCTGTGCTATACGGAGAAAGCAAATATGTGGCAAACGTGCTAAAATGGAAGCCTTGGGACTGCTTCACCTGCTCAACGTCAGTCTTCCAAAGTATCAATGAATGCTGCTCAACTCTAAGGTTGCCTCAACTAAGGAAGCTGGTGGAGTTGGAAGGTTCCAAGACAATTCTATCAACTCCTTCACATCCCTGCTTTCTTTTCTCTGCACCAGAGTTGACTTGGACACTGGCCAAGCTTTTTGGCCACCCTTCCCAATATTCACTGATGTAGTTCATTGTTACATTTTAGTTTTAAGGCACTTCAGTGTGCTATCAATGTTCCTGCTAAGTTGCACTGCCACCCTGCAGCCTAAACGATGTGACACAAGCCTTGTTCTAGGATGAATTACAAATAACAAAGGACAAAGAAAATTACAGCACAAGAACAGGCCCTTCAACCCTCCAAGCCTGCACCAACCATGCTGCCTGACTTAACTAAAACCCCCTATCCTTTCAGGGACTATATCCCTCTATTCCCATCCTATTCATGTATTTGTCAAGACGCCCCTTAAAAGCCACGAACATATCCGCTTCCACTACCTCCCCCGGCAACGAGTTCCAGGCACCCACCACCCTCTGTGTAAAAAATCTGCCTCGTACATCTCCTTTAAACCTTGCCCCTCGCACCTTAAACCTATGCCCCCTAGTAATTGACTCTTCCACCCTGGGAAAAAGCTTCTGACTATCCACTTTGTCCATGCCTCTCATAATCTTGTAGACTTCTATCAGGTCGCCCCTCAACCTCCATTGTTCCAATGAGAACAAACCAAGTTTCTCCAACCTCCCCCCATAGCTAATGACCTCCATACCAGTCAACATCCTGGTAAATCTTTTCTGTACCCTCTCCAAAGCCTCCACATCCTTCTGGTAGTGTGGCAACCAGAATTAAACACTATATTCCGGGTGCGGCCTAACTAAAGTTCTATAAAGCTGCAACATGACTTGCCAATTTTTTAATTCAATGCCCCGGCCGATGAAGGCAAGCATGCTGTATGTCTTCTTGACTACCTTCTCCACCTGCATTGCCACTTTCAGTGACCTGTGTACCTGTACACACACATCCCTTTGCCTATCAATATTCTTAAGGGGTCTGCCATTTACTGTATATTTCCTATCTGTATTAGACCTTCCAAAATGCATTACCTTATTTGTCCGGATTAAACTCCATCTGCCATCTCTGCCCAAGCCTCCAACTGATCTATATCCTGCTGTATCCTCTGATGGTCCTCATCGCTATCCGCAAATCCACCAACCTTTGTGTTGTCCGCAAACTTACTAATCAAACCAGTTACATTTTCCTCCAAATCATTTATTTATATATATATATAAAATATATATTACAAACAGCAAAGATCCCAGCGCTGATCCCTGAGGAATGCCACTTGTCACAGCCCTCCATTCAGAAACACGTCCTCCATTCAGAAATGCACCCTTCCACTGCTACCCTGTCTTCTTTGATCGAGCCAGTTTTGTATCCACCTGGCCAGTTCACCTCTGATCCCATGCGACTTCACCTTCTGTACCAGTCTGCCATGAGGGTCCTTGTCATAGAGTCATAGAAAGAAATCATAGAAACCCTACAGTACAGAAAGAGGCCATTCAGCCCATCGAGTCTGCACCGACCACAATCCCACCCAGGCCCTACCCCCATATCCCTACATATTTTACCCGCTAATCCCTCTAATCTACACATCCCAGGACACTAAGGGGCAATTTTAGCATGGCCAATCAACCTAACCCGCACATCTTTGGACTGTAGGAGGAAACCGGAGCACCCAGAGGAAACCCATGCAGACATGAGAATGTGCAAACTCCACACAGACAATGACCCAAGCCGGGAATCGAACCCAGGTCCCTGGAGCTGTGAAGCAGCAGTGCTAACCACTGTGCTACCGTGCTGCCCCACTGTCATAGAGGTTTTCAGCATGGAAATAGGCCCTCCGGCCCAACTTGTCCATGCTGCCCTTTTTTTTAAAAAAAAAACCCTAAGCTAATCCCAATTGCCCGCATTTGGCCCATATCCCCTCTATGCCCATCATACCCATGTAACTATCTAAATGCTTTTTAAAAGATAAAATTGTACCCACCTCTACTACTACCTCTGGCAGCTTGTTCCAGACACTCACCACCCTCTGTGTGAAAAAATTGCCCCTCTAGGCACTTTTGTATCTCTCCCCTCTCACCTTAAACCTATGCCCTCTAGTTTTAGACTCCCCTGCCTTTGGGAAAAGATATTGACTATCTACCTTGTCTATGCGCCTCATTATTTTATAGACCTCTATAAGGTCACCCCTCAGCCTCCTTCGCTCCAAGGAAAAAAGTCCCAGTCTATTCATCCTCTCCTTATAACTCAATCCATCAAGTCCCGGTAGCATCCTAGTAAATCTTTTCTGCGCTCTTTCGAGTTTAATAATATCCTTTCTAGAATAGGGTGACCAAAATTGCACACAGTATTCCAAGTGTGACCTTACCAATGTCTTGTACAACTTCAACAAGCCGTCCCAACTCCTGTATTCAATGTTCTGACCGATGAAACCAAGCATGCCGAATGCCTTCTTCACCACTCTATCCACCTGTGACTCCACTTTCAAGGAGCTATGAACATGTACCCCTAGATCTCTTTATTCTGTAACTCTGCCCAATGCCCTACCATTAAGTGAGTAAGTCCTGCTCTGGTTCAATCTACCAAAATGCATCACCTCGCATTTGTTTAAATTAAACTCCATCTGCCATTCGTCAGCCCACTGGCCCAATTGATCAAGATCCCGTTGCAATTGGAGATAACTTTCTTCACTGTCCATTATACCACCAATCTTGGTGTCATCTGCAAACTTACTAACCATGCTCCCTATATTCTCATCCAAATCATTAATATAAATGACAAATAACAATGGGTCCAGCACTGATCCCTGAGGCACACCGCTGGTCACAGGCCTCCTGTTTGAAAAACAACCCTCTACAACCACCCTCTGGCTTCTGTCAAGATGCCAATTTTGTATCCATTTAGTTACCTCACCCTGGATCCCGTGAGATTTAACTTTATGCAACAACCTACCATGCGGTACCTTGTCAAAGGCCTTACTAAAGTCCATGTAGACAACATCAACTGCGCTGCCCTCATCTACCTTCTTGGTTACCCCTTCAAAAAACTCAATCAAATTTGTGAGACATGATTTTCCACTCTCAAAGCCATGCTGACTGTCCCTAATCAGTCCTTGCATCTCTAAATGCCTGTAGATCCTGTCTCTCAAAATACCTTCCAACAATTTACCCACCACAGATGTGAGGCTCACTGGCCTGTTGTTCCCAGGCTTTTCCCTGCAGCCCTTTTTAAACAAAGGCACAACATTTGCCACCCTCCAATCTTCAGGCACCTCACCCGTGACTATCGATGATTTCCTCCCTATCCTCCCACAGTGTCCTGGGATATACTTCATCAAGTCCTGGGGATTTATCTATCTTGATGCGCATTAAGACTTCCAGCACCTCCTCTGTAATATGTACACTCCTCAAGACATCGCTATTTATTTCCCCAAGTTCCCTAACATCCATGCTTTGTTCAACAGTAAATACTGATGAGAAATATTCATTTAGGATCTCGCCCATCTCTTGTGGATCTGCACATAGGTGACCTTGTTGATCCTTAAGAGGCCCTACTCTCTCCTTTGTTACTCTTTTGCCCTTTATGTATTTGTAGGAGCTCTTTGGATTCTCCTTTGCCTTGTCTGCCAAAACAATTTCGTGTCCCCTTTTTGCCCTCCTGATTTCTCTCGTAACTCTACTCCTACACCCCCTATACTGTTCAAGAGATTCACTTGATCCCAGCTGCCTATGCATGTCATGTGCCTCTTCTTCTTGACCAAGGCCAGAATATCCCGAGTCATCCAGGGTTCCCGACTTCTGCCAGCCTTGCCCTTCACTCTAAGAGGAATGTGTTTACCCTGAACCCTGGTTAACACACTTTTGAAAGCATGCCATTTAACAGACGTCCTTTTGCCTTCCCACAGACTCCCCAATTAACTTTTGAAAGTTCCTGCCTGATACCATCAAAATGGCCTTGCCCCAATTTAGAATTTTAACTTTTGGGACAGACCTATCATTCTCCATAGCTATCTTAAAACTAATAGAATTATGGTCTCTGGTCCCAAAGTGATCCCTCACTAACATTTCTGTCACCTGCCCTTCCTTATTTCCCAAGAGGAGTTCAAGTTTTGCTCCCTCTCTAGTCAGGCCATCCACATTCTAAGTCAAAGGCCTTACTGAAGTGTGCAAGGCGGCACAAAAAAAAAATTAAAGGAACCGCACACTTTTTTCAAAGAAAAACTGTGCATAGCAGCTAAATTTTAAAGGGAATACTGAGGTATTAATTGCACAATGATATTATTAAATATACGGAATGTCTAACTCTAAGGTGATTGAGTTATGTGAGGACAATCTGTTTGAAAAGCTTGTGTGCATTATCACAGTGGAAAAGAATGGATGTCACTAGTTTTTACATAAACCAGTTTTTACATAAACCGGTATTAGACGAAGGCGTTACTGTCAAACAAATCTCTTTGCTACATTTCCTATCCCAAGTGTGGGAACCTAGCCAGCAACATAATGGCACTAATGCTTACATAGCAACTTTCCAGTAAAAACAGACTTGATTCTCTCACTCAGCTTGCCTCACGTCATAGGGGCTCCTAATGCACCCTGACCTGTCGAAAGCAACTCACTCCTCCTTATTCCCTGAACAAATAAAATCCTTTACACAGTATAAAACCACAACTGACCTGGAGATCAGCAGAGTCTACAGCTTGTATACTTTTTCAGAAGGCGAATGTTCAGTAAATGTTTACTCAGTGGCAGTAACAAAAGTTTGATCACAAACCACTGCATTTAATGGTTGTCACAGTCCAGATCTAATCTTTAATAGCATTTTATGAATGCCACCTCCAGGAGGTGGTATGGAGCATCGTGTGAAGCAGAACCATGGATGATCAAGTGTTCAGGTTAGCCTTGCTTTGTATGGTAAGATGTTGTCTAGCTAGAGAGCACAGTGCATGAGGAGACAATGCAGTAGGTGGGGAAGTGGTGTCTGGACAGACAAAGTGCATGGAAAGACTGCATTTGGGCAGACAGTGCATTGCTTGGCAGACACTGCAGTGCTTGTGGAGAAGACATCTGAGTGGACTGCGTAGTGCATGGGGACATGGCATCTGAACAAATAATGCCGTGCATATAGAGACGTATCTCTGGGCAGGCAGTGCAATGTGTAAGGAGATAGGGTTCTGGACAGTGTAGTGCATGAGAAGGTGGCATCTGAGCAGATCAGAGGTCCATGTGAACAGTGCAGTGGCTGGCGAGATGGGAGTCTGGGTGGAAAATGCAGTATTTGGCTGATGGGGGTCTGGGCAGACAATGCAATGTTTGGGAGATGGGGGGGTTCAGAGTGGAGAGGGCTCTCCTTGGGAAGCCGGGTTCTGGGCGGACAGTGCAGTGTTCAGGGAGGTGGGATATCTGTGCAGACCATGCAGTGCTTGGGTAGATGGGGCTCTGGACAGACAGTGCTCTGCATGGGGATTTGGGCCAGCAGTGCAGTGTGTGGAGACTGAGTTCTGAGCAGGCAATGCAGTTCCTGGGAAGATAGCATCTGGACAGAGAGTACAGAGCGTGGGGAGACGGCAGGTCTGCGCAGACAGTGCAGTCCATGGGGAAACGGGAGGTCTGTGCAGACAGCGCAGTGTGTGTGGAGATGGGTGGCCTGGGCAGACAGCGCAGTGTGTGTAGAGACGGGAGGTCTGCACAGACAGCGCAGTGTGTGTAGAGACGGGAGGTCTGCACAGACAGCGCAGTGTGTGTAGAGACGGGAGGTCTGCGCAGACAGTGCCATCGATGGAGAGGTCTGTGCAGACATCGCAGTGCCTGTGGGGAGACAGTAGTCTGTGGCTGCTGGGATCATTGAGCCTGTTGGGAAGAAGTGGGGAGCACTAATGGAAATTTAGAACTCAGGCTATGGGTAACACTGACGGCGCTATGGGGAGGGTATGTGATGCGTGGAATTGCTAGTCGAGAGGGTGCCAGGATCTTGTCCTGCTCCCCTGCCACCTCTGTTCTTGTTTACCACATTGTCTCCTGATTCCCTTACATCCCAATCTTCAAATTTTCATCCTTGCATTAAAATCCCTTCAAGACCTTATCCCTCCTTAGCTCTGTCACCTATTCTCACCCTGGCATACTCCAAAAAATTTACATTTTTTCACATGTGCTCTATTAAGAATCTCGGTTTCTTCTACCTCCTATTGGCGGTCTTCCCTTCCACCGCTGAGGCATTAAGCTCTCTGCACCTCTCCAACCCTCTTTCCTCCTCCCAGACCATGCTTTAAAACCCACCTTTTTTCTAATCACTCATCCTTATAGTTCCTTTTTTTTACCTCAGTATTAATTTTTGTTTCATTAGGCGTGTACAATGAGTAGTTGATATTTTTTTCTGTTTTGAGGGAGCTATATAAATGTACGGTGTTCTTGATTTATAAGAAATAAAAATGACCAGGATTCCGAGCTTGATTTATCCATTTGATAGAAAATCTTGATAATTATGGATACGAAGGACCATTCTGACCCATCTTCCTTTGTCCATCCAAATAAATCCTAACCTTGCGCAACAAAATTAGAAATTTGAGTATGCTGCCAATAGGTGGGCTGGGTGAGCCAAAAATGCCTGCTATTATTGTCAGGGAGTCGGTGCAAGCTCAATGGGCTCAAATGCCGCCTCCTGCACTGTAGGGATTCTATGAACTGTTAGTATGCAAGTGACACCAAGATTTTCATCTCTGCTCTTTCCATGAATCAATTCTGTATGTGGGCATTTCAGAAGGAAATCTGACAAGGGATGTAAAAATGAATTGCAATCTTTCAAAATTTTGAACTGGGAATTAGATCCCTTCAAATTTCTTGTACTGGAAAAGAGCTCAAGATAGGAAGGCTGTGCTGCTTTCCATTTCTAGGCACGGTAAGGGACAGAAGAGTGACATGTTTTATTAAGGGCCCTAAAATGTTCCTTCTATGCAAGCTTGATAGTATATTTTATAAGTGGAACTGCTCTAGTCATGGCTTGATCCATTCTGAAGGATTAAACAAAAGGGAGTCCTATCTTTTTAAACTGCTAATGAATTATTCAGTTTGATGTTACGTTGAACGGCAAGTGAGCAGAGGATCTGGTTCAGTGAGCGAGAGAGCAGAGAATCTGTTTCAAATTGCTGCTGGAAGTGCAATGTCAAAACACAGCAATAATCTAGAAAATCAGCAATTATAGGAAAGCATTAGCTGGTATGCGGCCAGTTCCCATTAGGCAGGTGTATGCTTGCAAACAAAACAGGTAGAAGTGGTTTCAGCTTCGCAAGAGCATTGCAGCAAGAGGGAGGGGGAAGGCAATAAAACACAGGCCTGGGCAAGATCAGACAATAAACTTGTCTACAGTTATTGGCCAGGAGTCCATGGCTTGATTAGTGCCATGGAAACGTGTCCAATGTGCTCAGGAATCAGCATCATCCTTTTGGTTAATCTTCCCTCCTTTCCCCACCAACTGGAGGCAGAGCCACCCCCACTGTGTAAATAGGATTGAGAACATGCATTGATGATGTGACTGCCAACTGCTGTGGGAGCAAAGTGTGCCGAAACATTGAATTGTTGCTAAACCATGCAGCCAGCCATTGTCGCTTGGGTGAGGTTCAATGTAGAAAGGAAGGAAGCTTTGGTGAACTAATGGCAGGCCACCAGGAGTATTGTGCAGTATGTTTTACCAAATGCAGATAGGAGCGGCGATTATTCTGACTGAACTCGAGCTGTATAGAAGAGCACAAGGACTGCAGGAGGATTAATAAATCAGAATACAGTATACTACACAAGTGTTAAACACTTAGGGCAGCAATTCTACTCTAGCAACCCATGGTGAGCATGACTGTGTACAAGTGAACCCCCAATTATGTGTACAATAATGTTATTACAACAACAACCTGCATTTACATTTAAAGTAGCAAAAAACCCAGGGTGCTTCACTGAAGCTTAATGAGACAAAATTTTGCACTAAACCTATTTGACAGCTGTGCCTTGGTTGGTAGCACTCTTGGCTTGGAGTCAGAAGCTTGTGAGTTCAAGTCTCAGTTCAGAGACCTGAGAACAAACATCTGGGCTGACGATCCATTGTGAGGGAGTGCTACACAGTCGGAGTCAAATCAGTCAATAAAACAAACCCCAGTCTGCCCCCTCAGGCGGACAGAAAGGATCCCATAGCACAATTTAAAGAAGAACATGGTAGTTAGTACTCCCAGTGTCCTTGGCAACATTTATATCTCGATCAAATCATTAAAGCAGATTATCTGGTCATTCACGTGGCTGTTCGTGAGAACATCCATTGCAACAGTGATTACAGTTTAAAAAGTACTCCATTGGCTGCAGAGCAATATGGAATGTCCTAAGGTCATAAAAGGCATTCCATAAATGCACATCTTTCTTCTTTAAAAAGATATTAGGACAGATGGCCAATGGTTTGGTCAAGTGGTGGGTTTTAAGCAGCTTCTTAAAGGGGAGAGAGGTAGAGAAGCATAGGCGTTTAGGGAGGGATTTTCAGTGCTTTGGGTTTGGAAAGCTATAGGCATGGCCACCAATGTTAAACCATAAGATATAGGAACAGAATTAGGCCATTTGGCCCATCGAGTCTGCTTGGCCGGTCAGTCATGGCTGATGTGTTTCTCAACCCCATTTTCCTGCCTTTCCCCTAACCTTTGATCCCCTTACCAATCAATCTATCTGCCTCTGTCTTAAGTGCACTTAATAACTTGGCCTCCACAGCCTTCCGTGGCAATGAATTCCACGGATTCACCGCCCTCTGGCTGAAGAAACTCCTCCTCGTTTCGGATATAAAGGGTCGTCTCTTTACCGTGAGGCAGTGCCCTCGGATCCTAGTCTCTCATACTAATGGAAACATCTTCTCCATGTCCACTCTATCCAGGCCTTTTGTATTCTATAAATTTCAATGTTCATAGAATCCCTACAGTGCAGAAGGAGGCCATTTGGCCCACCAAGTCTGCACCAGCTTTCTGAAGAGCGTCTTACCCAGGCCCTCTTCCCATCCTATCCCCATAACCCCAAATATTTTACCATAGCCAATCCCCTTAACCTATACATCTTGGGACACTAAAGGGCAATTTAGCATGGCCAAGCCACTAACCGGCACATCTTTGGACTGTGGAAGGAAACCGGAGCACCCAGAGAATGCCCATGCCGACACCGGGAGAACACGCAAACTCCATATAGTCACCCAAGGCCAGAATTGAACCCGACTCCCTGGAGCTGTGAGGCAGCACTGCTAACTACTGTGCCACCATGCCGCCCACGTTTGGAGCAGCTAGTGGGGGATGAACAAGAGGTCAGAGTTGAAGGAGCATAAATGGTCTGGAGAGCTGGAGGAGATTATGGGTGAAACCCCTGTCCAACAGCTGCTTGTTGAACACACTTGTATGCAGACGTCACCATGGGAGCATAGCCAATCCACCTGAGTCCCTGGCAGTTTGAGGCAGCAGTGTGTGTAGGTGCAAACATTATTTGCCTGGGATATGCAATGGGTGGTGCAATGTCTTAAGGTAGTTTATTTAATCTTTCTCCCTGTAGCAAGCTGCATATAACTCTTTGATTTCCAGCCTCTTCAATGAGACCACGTCAGATGTCGAAGAAAAGCTTTCCCTGCTGCAACAGTGACTGGATCTGACTGGGTTAAAAATGTGGAATGTGAACCTTGCAAGAAGAAATGTTTGTTCCTCTTTTTTTAATAAAAAAGTAGTCAGTATTGCAGACCTATATGCATCCAAGCCTTACTCCTGTGGGTTCTTGCTGTCTCTCAACAGCACAAAGTTGGGGAGGGGAAGGGATAAGAGTCACTCTGCACTGGCACGTAGGATGTGGTCTGTTGCTTGTTTGTCTGGCCTGCAGGGAATGAGGAAAGGTGCAGTTTGGGGGATATATACTTCCTCTTTTGAGCAAACAATTATTTTTTTAGGTGGAATTCTGTTAATTGGACCTTCTCCTCCTCTCAGTAAAGTGCTGACCATTGCTGATATGCACTTTCAGGGACACTGGTCCCTCTGTTTGGTACATCAGAGGTGGCCCCTCATATATGAATGTACCCAGGGGCCAAGAAGTGATCATAATCACAAACATGTTAGGGGGAGATTAGCAGGGTAAATACATGAGGTTGTGGGGATAGGGCCTGGGTGGGATGCTTTGTCAGAGAGTAGGTGCAGACTCGATGGACCAAATGGCCTGTTTCTGCACAATAGGGATTCTAGGATGTGCTT